>NC_043010.1:66340021-66410021 GCF_006345805.1 Octopus sinensis
TACCAAAAACCCACGTTTTCGGATATGGAGATTCCGGAAAATTGCCAAAAATCGGAATATTGAAATTGCTCTCCACTTCCCCATTCCCTCCAATTTCTTCATTTTTCTCTTTTCCCGTAACCCTAACCCTAAAACTCGAACCCTTAACACCCTAACCAGGAAAAGTTTGGGAAATTTTTTTTAGACTCATAATCTCTAGTTTTCTGCATATTTTGACCAAAAAATTTCGGAAAAAAGTTAAAAACGAAGAATTTAGGGTGTTGGGGGTAATTTCAAAATGCTGATTTTTGCCAATTTTTTGGCAGATTCATATTCTCCATAGCCAAAAACGGGGATTTGTGTGAAAAAAAAAAAATATAAATTAGGGGTGTTTTTGAAGGGGTACAAAAGGAAGTCTTGCTTCCTTTGTTACCAGTATAGGTATTGGGCCTCAATTTTTTTGTAGCCTGTTCATATTCTAGCAGCTACACTTGCAAAACATCCTCCTCCACTGATAAATTCACTCACCTTGATTAATATAAGCTATCAACTACAGAATGGATTCTCCTGGGCATTCGAGAAAGTCTATTTGCCCTGTGCTCTTAGTGTTTATTGCTCTTTTGTATATGAAGTTTATTGCCTGTGATACCACTGCACTCCTTGTATGTCCATTATTCCATATATATATATATATATATCTGTGTACATACAGCTCTACATGGGTATGTGTATTTGTGTGTATGTACAGATGTTTACATCTATCAATCTATCTGTATATTGTGTGTGTGGTGTATATATATATATATATATATATATATATATATATATATACATACGTATATCTGAGCAAATTTTCATATTTTTGACAGTTTTGCAGTTTGCTTTGGCATAGTTTCTATGGCTGAATGTCCTTCCTAATGCCAGCCACTTTATAGAGGGTACTGGGTGCCTTGTAAGGGTCACTAGCAGCAGTGATGCTTCATATACACTCTCTCTTTTACTTGTTTCAGTCATTTGACTGCGGCCATGCTGGAGCACCACCTTTAGTCGAGCAAATCGACCCCGGGACTTATTCGTTTGTAAGCCCAGTACTTATTCTATCGGTCTCTTTTTTCCGAACCGCTAAGTGACAGGGACGTAAACACACCAGCATCAGTTGTCAAGCATTGCTAGGGGGACAAACACAGACACACAAACATATACACCCACAAACATATACACACACATACATATATATATACATATATATATATATATATACACACATATATACGACAGGCTTCTTTCAGTTTCCGTCTACTAAATCCACTCACAAGGCATTGGTCGGCCCGGGGCTATAGCAGAAGTCACTTGCCCAAGATGCCACGCAGTGGGACTGAACCCGGAACCATGTGGTTGGTTAGCAAGCCACTCCTGCGCCTATACCCAATTTTTCTCTCAACACATTTACATGTTGTCATACATGCGCACTGACATTGCACATCCAGCGGAGCATGCTGGCTTCATTTTGCTTTTTTAGGCCTTTGTATATCTTCTGCAATCACAACCCACATTTTGCTACTATATAAAATAGCTGTTTGGACACGAGCATCATACAATCTGCCTTTCACTCTGAGGGAGAAACCCTTTGTTACCAACAAAGGTAATAGCTCTCTGAACTTTGCCCAACTGGTTCTAATTCTAGCAACCATGCTTTCAGAGCATCCTCCACTGCTAACCTGGCTGCTTAGGTAAAGGGAACTGTCTGCTACCTGTGAAGATGTTCCTTAGCATTGGAGGAAATCTATTTCCTGTGTATTCTTAGTGATTATAGTTTCTGCGCATCTGCAACTCAAAGGCTACTTTCTCTGTTAACCTTCCTGTGATTCCTCTTCACCTCTTTACATGTCTACAGCTTGCACTGGGTACACCATACAGAATTTCTACTTAGACCTTTTTTTCTTACTTATCTATCTGGGCTGTTTCCCTGAAGGGATTAATAATTTGTCTGCTTTCTTGCTTACTAGTATTTTGGTCTTTGATTCCAGTCCCTCTTTCTACACCTGAAATCCCCCCCTCTCTCTCTCTCTCTCTCTCTCTCTCTCTATATATATATATATTATATATATATATATATATATATATATATATATATGAAATGTGACCTCGTGTGTACCGTTGGTGATTTTTTTCCCTCTGTCTTTCCTTCTATGTTTCCGACGAAGAGCTCCGCTCGAAACGTTAAACCCTCCTTCTTTCCTGAGCATCCAATAATACTATATTTGTTCCACGTCCTCGCGTTGTGTTTTTTTTCGTGCTTTCTTGTTTGGATTAACTATATATATATATATATATTTGTGCAAGTACAAGCTTGTGTGAGGGTGTGTATATATATATATATATATATATATATATATATATATATATATATACATACACATACACACCCTCACACAAGCTTGTACATGCACAAATATATGTAGGTTACGTATCTATCTGTTGTTTCCACACTCTTCGCTTTTTGTGGCATTTATTGATTACAAAAACAGTTTGATTCCTATATCCACCTTGGTAGAAAGTGTTCTGGATGATTGGGATGTGGTAGGTCTTAGCAGTGAACTTCAAGCAGAGACTGTATGGAGGCTTTGTTCAGGAGGAGGCTTTTAGAGTGGAATGTGTGCATGCATGGTAGTTTAGTACCAGTAAGAAGTTCAGCAAGGTTGCCCTGTTTCTATGCTGAGAAGTTGATGCAGAAGTCAGTGGATAAGCTTGACTGGATTGGAGTTAAGAGTCAGCTTTCAGCAATTTAATAACCTTCGTTATGCTAATAACATCATGCTGATAGCTAGTTTTGTGGTTGAACTCAAGAATCTGATCGACAATAGCAATATAAATGTGAGTACATTTTGTACCAAAAGCCAATATGAGAGTTTCTCTCGTGGTATCTACAGCTGTATAGTTTGTTCTAACGGAACATCTGCACTTAAGTGGGGATAAATATTACCTCTCTGTATTAATACTGCCTCTATCACTAATATATATTGATTGACAAAAATCAGAGTAGTTTACCATATGATGCTAAAGGAGCATGCTTGTCTATGGTTACAAGTTTGACCAAAGAGCAAACTGCAGCCAGAAATCGGTGCTAGGCTAGCTCAGGGTTCACTCAATACAACTGCAAAAGGATTGAACTGAAAATTCTGAAAACCCCAGTCTTTCCTGTAGCATTGCATGACTGTGAAGCATGGACCTTCAGGAAAGTTGACACCAAGTGACTGAGGGTGTTTGAGACTGTGTCAGCTTGCCTGTAAAACAAATGATTCCATCTCAGACACAATGGGAACAGCATTTGTTGGTGACAATGGTCAGATAGTGGGCACTAGCACAGGTGAGGTCAGTTTTGGCATGGTTTTTACAGCTGGATACCTTTCCAAATGCCAACCACTTTACAATGTGGGCTGGATGCTTTTTACATGGCACCAACACATATATAGGCACATACATACATGGAATATCTTTTGTATGTGTGACTCCTTAATTCTGTCTTTTGCATGAAAAAGAAAAAAAAAATGCACTGAGCTTTGAATTTGATTGTTGACAATTTCCTGTCAACAAATATTGTTTTCTAGATCTGCCCATTCAAAGATGTGTTGAATGAAAAGTCCCTTGTTTAAAAACAGAAAGCACCAGTGACTCAATATGTATATGACTAACCTATACTAGTATGGAGAAACATGAATATACATGCGGATGAATATTTGTACACAAATGCATAAAAATATATTCCATTTTTTTTCTATGTATGCATATCATTGAGTATATATTGTATCTTGTGTCTATGTGTGCGTGTTTGTCCCCTGCCATTGCTTGGCAACCGATGCTGGTGTGTTTTGTCCCTGTAACTTAGCAGTTTGGCAAAAGAGACCAATAAAATAAGTATCGGGCTTACAAAGAATGTCTTGGGGGGTGATTTGTTCAACTAAAACTCAAGGTAGTGCTCCAGCATGGCTGCAGTTAAATGACTGAAACAAATAAAAAAATATATCTTTTTATCTTTTACTTGCTTCAGTCATTTGACTGTGGCCATGCTGGGGCACTGCTTTGAAGAGTTTTTAGTCTAGTGTATCAATCCCAGTACTTGTTTTTTTTTTTAATAAGCCTGGTACTCATTATATCAGTCTCTCTTGCCAAACCACTAAGTTACAGGGATATAAACACACCAACACTGGTTGTCAGGTGGTGGTGTGAAAATGAACACATACAGTAAGACACACACATACATACACATATCTATATATATAAAACTCTAGTTGTGTGAGTGTCTGTCCCCTTCGATTTAGATTCCTAACTCCTCCCACATTTTGCGGTGCAGTTTAACCAAATTCGGGTATCTTATAGTCGTGATTCATATCGAGCCCGTCTGACTATTAGCGCGCGTCAACGATGAGTCTACGATTTTAAAAATAATTTAACATCATTTTTTATTCCATTTTAATACATAAAATGCATCGTGTGTCGATGGCGGTGGAGTTGGCGTCCACGCTCACAGCTGCACCTGTTTGCTTCTCCCCCTTCCCTCCCTCGTGAAGCTGTGGGGAAGGGAGTGTAAAGAAATCAACGTCGTAATGCGTTGTGAAGGAAACCAGCGTTCTTTTAGAACGACGACTTCATGGCTTGAAGACACCAAAACAAAAATGGCTAAGAAAGCCCGAATTTATAAGGGAAGTAACTCTCTAAAAATGCTTATATAGTTATTTCCCTTACAAACCCGAGCAACGCCGGGCGATACTGCTAGTATACATATATATGATGAGCTTCTTTCAGTTTCCATCTTCCAAATCCTCTCTCAAGGCTTTGGTTGGCCTGAGGCTATAGTAGAAGACACTTGCCCAAGCCACGCAGTGTGACTGAACCTGGAACCATTTGATTGGGAAACAAGTTTCTTACCACACAGTTACATACACACAAACACACACACACAACTTAGATAACTTAGATTAGTTTTGGCCATTATTAGCCCAGGCCATGACTAACATATCTGTGTGTGTGTTGTGTATTTAAAAGGTCAGAGAGTGACCATTGGTTTTGACCTTAAATCTCTTAGCTGTATAGGCAACTTGTGAAACTCCAATGGCCAAACACATAGCCTCTGAGTTTGTGCCTCTGGCCGTAACAGACAACCTTCTAAATATTACTACTCTGTTTTAAAGTGTTGTTCTTTGGATATATGAACTACTGGTCTATATATATTTATATAAACACATACACTCATATACATACTTACACATATGCATGTCCATACAAATATGAGGAAATTGATGGTCTCCATTAGCAAAAATAATACAGTGAGATTCATGAGTTTAGATGAATTCCTATGCTGTGGTGGTGAATTAAAATTTGAGATTTTGGGATTGCCTCTTCTGAACTTGAGGATGTTGAATAGTATTGAGATAAATGTAAGGCCAGTGGTGGAGATAGAGGGACAGAAGAAGAAAAAAAAAAAAAGCAATTAGTACTGAAAAACCTTTGGTGTGGGGCAAAGTTGAATGTGATTTTGTAGGAGTGTCAATGGTTCACCCTTTAATGTGTGTGGAAGTGTAGAAAATAATTGTATTGATATGCAAATAAAGGTCTTTGTGCACTAGTGACAAGAGTTAGCTTGTGTGCCAGGGAGAATAGGAATGATTATTTTATGAGCCTCTGTGCAGGTCAATGGGCAGTGCTGAAGCTGATTGTGGGATTTGGGATGGGACAGTGAGTGTTGTGAAGCCATAGTTAGGAAGGGTGAAGGAGGAGGCAATAAGTATCACTTGGGGGCATGTGTGACCATAATAAACTGGACATGGTGGTGAGTATATAAAAGAGATATTGTTTATACATTTTATTATGGAAATGGGAAGCAGTAGGAGTTGGATAACTCTTAGTATTTTCATAGTAATACTTCCATGCCCTCTCTCTCACTCCCTTTGTATGCATACAATATGCTTGGGTATTATGTGTGTTTATATGAAAAGAATAATATTGGCTCAAACACAACATTCCAATATTTCACTCTTTATTTCTGGGCAAAATTCTTGCCAAACATTCACTGAGTTATTTATAATACAGGCGATAATTCCAGAATGGTGTGGAGTAAATGACATGACCGCAGAGTACCAAAAACACAAGTTACCTTCAAATAAAACAAAATACTTTGTCTTATCCTTAGTCGCCCACATTTAAAGATTAAATATTTTTTGGTTTAGCAAAAAAGGTAACTCAAAATCCATTCGTGTGTTAGTTGTTCTAAGTTTATTTGAAACAATAAAAATAATTTTTACTCCTCCAAAAGTCCATTAGTTGAAAGGTAGAACAGATGGTCTTGTCATTCTTTGAATATAATGCATGGTGCAGTTTACTGTTTAGCTAGCTCCTGTCAAACCATCCAACCCATGCTAGCATTGAAAATGGATGTTAAATGATGATGATATATTTGTATACGTTCCTCTTTATGTATATATGCAGATATGTCTATCTGCATGTACACAAGTCAATGACCTCAAGATATAGAAACTGACTGCAATTAAAACTAGTTTCATGACTAATAAACTGTCATGCATTAACATTAGTAGTATTCACCAGGGCACAATGACATTTAGTTGTGTTGGATCTACAGATAGCCATATATACTCTGTGACAAGGCTTTATGAAAAAACAAAGGCTGCTTCCATCTAGGGTTTGAATAGAAACAGTCCTGCCTGTTTCTCTCTCTCTCTCTCTCCAGCTGTCAGATCTTTGATGTTCTGCTAGGTTACAGATGTGAGGATCAAGCAGTGTCTGTCTACTTGCAGCTACACAGGCACCTAAAACAGAAGTAAAGACATTGGTAAAATTCCAATGGTGATAGGTAAATGGCAATGATGGCAAGGTATGATACTAGGTGTTTGTTTCTGTGATGACAAATACACAGAATAATGAAGATTTAAGTACTTCACTGTGTAGACTCTTGAACACTGTGCTAATGATAAACTGTTCTGGGCAGTTTCAGTCTAATAGAAGAGAGATTTCCAAACATGGAACTGAGCTTTAAATCATATTAGCACATTGGGCAAAATGTCAAGCAGTATTTTTCCATCTTTATGTTCTGAGTTCAAATTCTGCTGAGTCAGTTTTGCCTTTTGTGGGGTTGCTAAAATAAGTACCAGTTCTGAACTGCGGTTGATGTAATCGACTGAGTCCCTCCTGCTGGAATTTTAGGCCTTGTGCCTATAGTAGAAAGGATATTACTCTGTCAAAAGTACTGTTTATTTAATCACACTGTTTTGACTTAACCATGCATTACCTCATAGCTTTGAGATTTCAGTGATGTGATTGTTTATTTTTAGAATGACATTGTAGGGTATGTGTGAAAGGCTAGATAAGGGGCCAGTTTAAATGCTAAATAAAGGGTTAAACTCCAGTGAACAATTCCTACTAGAACTCTGCACCAAATATGATGCGGCTGTGACAAACATATTTCTTTTAGCTCTGGAAAAGTAATCTTTCAGCTGGCATCATTTGCAGTTTCAGTGATTGCATCTCCTGGACTCTGTACATAACTTCAAGGATAACATTGCAGAAAGAAACTATGCAGACGCCATGAAAGGGCTGACAACCTTACTTATCATATATTGATACATTCCACTTGTAATTTGTCTGAGAATGAAGTGCAAGAAAGTTGGCAGGATTGTGCCAGAGGAGACTGGATGTCAGCTAACAGCAGCAACTGTTACTTGCAGATAAAAAATGTTGCCCGACACTGCACCAGTTGACATTGCAGCAGTCAGTGTTTGCTTGCCTGCAATTGCATTGCACAGTCTACAATGCAGCTGCTGTTTCAGTCAGCTTCTCCCACCCCCACATCCGTGCATGCTTATTTGTTTGTTGAAAATGTGAAAAACTCAACAGTTGTTATGTGAAAAATGAAAGAACCATTAAACTGCTCTAAATGAATGAGGTACTCTTGAGGTACAATGAGGCAGATATCATTAGCTGGCTCAAGATGTGAATGCCTGTGTTTAAGATGTGTTAATGTCATAGAGGCAGTCATAGACACATGCATTACACACACATATATAAATGTATGTATATATACGATATGAGTGTGTGTGTAGAGAGAGAGAGAGAGAGAGAATTTACATCCTCTTTACTGAGTTAAGTACTCCCATTTGTTACTACCAACTTGTGTGTATGTATGTGTGTGTGTATATATATATATATATATTGATAAAAACGGTAAGATAACAAAAGAAAGAAAGAGACCTCGATATTATGTAAATAGAGGAATTTATCTGTAAATGTAATATGTGACAATTATTCGGTAGCCAAGATAAAACTCCGAGTTTCGGATGCCGAGATGGAAATTCATGCCGCCATCTCTTCAGTTATCTGGATAACTGAAGAGATTGTGGTATGGATTTCCACCCTGACATCCGAAACTCGGAGTTTTATCATAGCTACTGAATAAGTGTCACATATTACATTTACAGATATACGTGTGTGTGATAAACAACTATTGTAATTTTATTTTAGCATTCTGATTACTGTGTCAAATGTAAAACTTATTTATTCACATTGTTTTGAATTAATCCTGCATTGTTTTGTAGCTTCGAGATTTCAATGAAATGATTGTATATTTTCAGAATGACATTGTAGGGTAGGTGTGAAAGGCTGAGTCTGTCTGGTTTGAGCATAAAACAATTAGAATATTTTGGTTGGATAATCCTCATCATCATCATCATTTAGCATCCATTTTCCATGCCAGCATGGACTGGATAGTTTGACTGGAGCTGGTAGGACCAGGGTCCGCATGAGGTGCTGTTATCTGTTCTTGTATGGCTTCTACAGCTGGATGCCCTTCCTAACACCAACCATTCCACAGTGTATGGGATGCTTTTTAATGTGGCACCAGCATGATATGGCTAGCTTAAATGGTAAAGGGTTAAAAGTTGATCTGATAAAAAGGGGCTCAGTATATTTAATATACTCTACTCTGACAGTTTCATGTAATGGATACAATATAGTTTTTATGATAGCTAAGTCCCTCATAATGGTGAGAGTTCCACTGCTTTGTGACTTTAATCATTTAACATTCAGTTTATTCTATCAAATCTAATGCTTATTTATTCACATTGCTTTGCATTAATCATGAATTATCTTATAAGTTTGGGATTTGAATGATATGATTGTTTACTTTTAGAATAATAATAATGTAGAGTGTAGGTGTGAGAAGCCAGATCTGGTCAGTTTGGACAAAAAACAAAAAAAAAACCGGATTGGGCTGGATATGGATGGTTTGAATGCCAAAGGGTTAATATTGCGGTAGGTACCAATTCTGATACTTGGTGTGGTGCAAACTGGCAAACAATGAATATCAATGGCCTGTACCTGCTGCCCTTTTATAATAAATTTGACTCACCTCTGTCACAAACCCACTGTTCAAGCAACCAAATATGCCCTTAAAGGCAAGGACTGGCATTTGATTACACGGTCATCACAGATAGGGATTATAAAGATGTCCTTTATACTTTTCCAATACTGCAGTTTGAGAATATTGGGAAAATGACATCAAAACATCTGAGCTCCTGTTTGTATAAATATCAAGCCACTCAAGGTTTAGAATTGGAGACATGAGCTTTCAATATAATGTGCTTGTTTATTTTTAGAAGCACATTGTAGAGTAGGTGTGAGAGACCAGATATGGCTGGTTTAAATGTGGAAGGGTTAGAGTTATGAAAAAAAAAGAAAATGCAGTAAAGGACATTAAGATAGTCTGTATTGGAAGATTTGCAAAATGTCTATGGTTCTGTGCTTTGTTGCCTGACATAACTGCTGATGGAACAAAACTTCAACAAGAAAGGCATTTAGCTATGAAACATATTTGTCCAACCTGTGCAACAAATTAAGAATAGAAACTTCATATGCATCTAGGAATAAACAGCTAATGAGGGATTGCAGATCAAACTGTTGGTTATCGTGTAGATCTCGGTCTTTTATTTCCAAAGCTCTCAATAGTCTAAAAAATTTTAATCTTTGCTCATTCTTAAAACAAGCCTAGTCCAATAGCAGTTTGATTTATGTCAAGTATATAAACTTGATATTGTGCCTAATCTAAACCTTTATTTTATTTTGTTTTGTGTTAAACCCCCCCCACCCTCCACCACAGCTTCAATTATTGGTTAATTAACTATTGTCTTATCAAACATTGGTGTATGCCAATATCCCGTCAAACTAAGGTATTTTATGTGTAATTTAATATTTGAAACAAACAAGCAACCTGTACCGCCACTGTTTTCTTAATAGGCATACTTTTCCGTCCTTTTCTAATTAGAGGTTATTTAGTGCAGAAGTTCATTATTATTTGCTTATCTACTTCCCTTCCAGGAAGAAGGTGTAAGACAGCAATCACATACACACATGCATGTGTAAGTCCACACACACATACACACACAAAGTTTGTACTGATTTAGAAATAAATTGCCATTCACAAAATTACAACTGAGGCATCTACCTTTGTGTGTTGGTGTGTGTAGAGTATATATGATGAATTCTTGTTGATTTCTTCTAGTTGCTCTGAAAAAAAAAATAACCAACCTACTCATTGAATTGGCATGTTTAGTGGCTGAGTAAAGCAGATTCAGCTTGATGTTGTATGACAAGACGGCACCTTTGAATTAACAGGAACAATCTGTCCAATAGGTTTCATCTCCCCGATTTCACTTATAAAGCTTGGATTAATCCCAAGGCTGTGGTAAAGACACAGAGCCAAGATGTCACACATTGGGACCAAATGGTTGCAAAGCAAACTTAAAATCGTTTAATCATTCCTGCATCCACGATGGGGTCTGTGTGCATGTGTATGTGTGTATGGCCACTGAATCACAATTCATGTTATCTGTTGGTGTTTCAGCTCCTTTCATTTTTATATATATATATATATATATATATATATATATATATTTCTTTACTGCCCACAAAGGGCTAAACATAGAAGGGGACAAACAAGGACAGACAAAGGGATTAAGTTGATTACATCGACCCCAGTGCGTAACTGGTACTTTATTTATCGACCCCCCCGAAAGGATGAAAGGCAAAGTCGACCCCGGTGGAATTTGAACTCAGAACGTAACGGCAGACGAAATACGGCTATGCATTTTGCCCGGCGTGCTAACGTTTCTGCCAGCTCACCGCCTTATTTTTATATATATACTCCCCACACTTTAGGTTTGTTATTAAAGGGACAAAGGCTGTGAGCTGGCAGAATTGTAGTCATCATTATTTAATGTCTGTGTTCCATGCTGGCATGTATTGGGTGGTTTGACAGGATCTGATGTGTTCAAGGACTGCATCAAGCTCCAATGTCTGCTTTGGCATGGTTTTAACAGCTAGATGCCCTTCTAATGTCCACCACTTTACAGTGTGGGCTGGGTGCTTTTGTTTTTATTTTTTTGTGCCACCTGCACTGTTGAGGTCACCATGTAGTTGCAGGACTATGAACCTTGGGAAGATGGGAATGGGTGGGTCCAGTTTCATGCTAGGAGATGAGAGAATTACTGAGGATCGTGATGGTGGCAGTGCAGGTTCCTGCAGAGGGATCTGCCTGGCTACTCACATCTAGTAAGGGAGAACATTTTAAAACTAATTCTTGAACTTATATAAAGACAGAAGCAATGTTTCAGTGAAAATTAACATTTTTGAAACTTGATTTCTGATTCTTTATATTCTGGGCTCAAACCCTACTGAGGTTAAACTTTGCCTTTCGTTTTTTAAGTACTGGTTGAGTACTGGAGTTGATGAAATTGACTCCCCCTCTCAAATTACAGGTTTTTTGCCTTTATTAGAAACACTTGCTGTTGAGTAGTGAGCCAGCATCACACACAACGTTGAGTGGTATTTCTTCTGGCTTGTTACAACAAGGTTAGCTTTTGCCTTTCCTCCTTCCAGGACCATTGAATAAAGTACCAGTCAAATACTGGGGTTTATGGAATCAATTAAACAGCTCCCTTCAAAATTGCTGACTTTGTGCCTACATCAGAAACCACTATTAAAGGGACAAAAAGATGCAATGTGTAAGATGGAAAAAGCTTAATACTGGAAAACATTGACGAATTTGCAATTTTTAAACAATTTTGAACAGTATCTGCTAAAATATTGACAGTTTGCACCTTAATTAGATTAAACGGACCAACTGAGTCAATTGGGAGCTTGTATATGATACTCTGCTGAGGATTAGACTTAGCCCTTGTCAAGACAGAAGGGGACATTATAATGGAATGATACTGTAGAGAAAGAGAAGCCTAGATGTTAAGAGGTAGGGCTTGAAAGACTGGGGAAAAAAGGGGACAGCGGAGGGAAATTCCAAATAGCAAGAAGAGAAACAAGGTATTTGGTATACTTAAAAAGAAAGAAGCAGAAAGTGAGAGGTTTGCACATGTTCTGTTATATAAGGACTGAAAGTACAAGGTGTTTTGGATTGCAAGGTAGTGTGTTACAACCAAGCCATTCTTTAGGAGGAGTGTATTTGGAATGGTAACCACCACACTTTCCCTTACTGGTACGAAAAAGGAAGCAGGCATAGAAATACTATGGCTGTTGAATAAGAGGAATGCGTGGAAAAGAGAGGTCCTATACCAAGTAGACCCGTCAAAGAGATTAGTTATTCAAGTCGCAGTAATGTAGCTGAAAGAGCAATTAATGATATGAAGGCAGGAAAAGTGAATGGACAGCCAGAGATAATTGCTGCATTGCTGAAAAAAATCTGGCCAACTAGGTCATGTTCTAGTTACTACTTGCTTAATTAATCAGGTAGTTTAAGGAAATGCCATGGCTTGTGAGCCATGTATGCAAGGCATGTATGAAGGTGCAGTCAGTAAAGCAAGACTTAGCAGGAGTCCTTCAAGGATGGTTTCCACAAGATGCCCTTCCTAACACCAACCACTATTTAGTGTTTATATCATGGCACCACCACTAGAGAACGTCATATGTTGTCAACAAGAGTAAACCCTACATTGTTTGTTTGATTTGTTAACCATTTTGGAGTGTATGGGGTTCCTTTCATTATGGATTCAACACTAGAGAGGTTACTAACCTCTTCTAGTGTTGCACTAGATAGGTTCAGTTTTCGATGACTTTTAACACTAATAGCCAATGCATTGCTTTGCCATCAAAATTTCTGAGTTTTTTTTATTTTTTACTTGGACTGAGTACTCAGCAGCACTAAATAACCTCTAATTAGAAAAGGACGGAAAAGTATGCCTATTAAGAAAACACTGGCAGTACAGGCTGCTTGTTTGTTTCAAATATTAATTACACATTCCCTTCTAATGCCCACTACTTTACAATGTGGGCCGGATGCTTTTGACTGGTGATGAGGAATTAATAAAGTGCTGGTAGTATAGTCGAGTAGTCTAAGGGGCTATTTTAAGGCACCAGTCTCTTTGGAGGTATGTGTTCAAATCCCTCTCCACTGCCAGAATACAGTCTATTTGTTTTGTGCCAGGCTATGTGAAAAGCACCTGTGCTGGTGCCACATAAAAAGTACCTCTGTCAGTGCTATGTAATAAGCACTCAGCACATTCTGATAAGTGGTTGGCATTAGGAAGGGCATCCAGCCATAGAAACCAAGCCAAATCAGACGGGAACCTGGTCCAGCTCTCCAGCGTGCTAGATCTGGTCAAACTGTGCAATCCATGCCAACATGGAAAACGGACGCTAAACGATGATGTTGAAGAAAGTGTTAATTCTAGATTGTATTTTAGTCTGGTAGCTATCAACTACTACTTATTTGTTTATATATGTGAATGGAATTCTCAGCATAAGTTATGTATAATGCTAGCAGATTATATAGTTAAATTGTCATTCAGTATTCAGCTAATATTCAGTATTAACCCCTTTTTGTGACATTGATATTAGGATAGGAGAATTGACACAAAGGAACTCAAATTATTTACTTTAGGTTAGCTACTTTGCTATGTCAGTTATTAATTCAAATCCTGCCAGGTATGTCTTGCTTTTTCCATTATCATTGGCATTGATAGAATTGGAACAAGTAAATATGTGAACATTATTTACATTTGATGGATATTTAACCTCATCTTGTTTGTTGATAACGTGTTTCGGCTGATATACCCTCCAGCCTTCATCAGGTGTCTTGGGGAAATTTCGAACCTGGGTTCTCATTCCTAAGGTATTTTTCGATAGTGTTGTTGGTATTGTTGTTGTTGTTCAGGTCACTTTCTGGAATTGAACTTGGAATCTTGGTGTTAATAGCCCGTGCTCTTAACCACTATGCCATGTGCCCCTCGGAATCTTGGGGTTAAGAGCGTGGGCTACTAACCCCAAGATTCCGAGTTTGATTCCAGGTAGTGACCTGAATAATAATAATATTGAAAAATACCTTAGGAATGAGAACCCAGGTTCGAAATTTCCCCAAGACACTCGATGAAGGCTGGAGGGTGTATCAGCTGAAACGTTATGTTATCAACAAACAAGATGAGGATAAATATCCGTTAAATGTAAATAATGTAAATAATGTACCTAATTCCTCATCTCTTAAATATAGAACTGTAAATTTGTGAAGCTCTGATTTCATTTAATTCAAAATTATCATATTAGCCATAGTTCATGTACAGTAGATGTTTATTGCTTTCATGCTTTCCCTCTAATGTGTATGATAAAGGGTGAAGGTGCATGGCTTAGTGGTTAGGGTATTTGCCCCACAACTGCAAGGTAGTGAGTTCAATTCCTGGTGACGCATTGTATCCTTGAGCAAGACACTTTATTTTTCATGATGCTGCAGCTCAGTCAGCTGGCAAAAATGAGTAGTACCTGTATTTCAAAGGGGACAGCCTTGTCAGACTCTGTCAAGCTGAATCTCCTTGAGAACTACTTTAAAGGTACACATGTCTGGAGTGCTCAGCCACATGCACATTAATTTCACAAGCTGGCTGTTCTGTTGATCAAGTCAACTGGAACCCTCGTCATCATAACTGATAGAGTGCCAATATGATAAAGGGTGAGTGGCAGTATTGTTAGCATATCAGACAATATGCTTAGCAACATTTCTTCCAGTTCCTTACATTCTGAGCTCAAGCCCTGCTGAGGTCAACTTTGCCTTTCATCCCTTCAGGGGTCAGTAAAATAAGGCACTAGTTGAAAATAATTGACTTGTCTTCAAAATTGTTGACAGACTAACATCCTATTCAAGGGAATGTTGTGATTTCGGTCACTTATATTGCTGTGGAAACCAGGTAACTGGCCTAATAAGTCCTAGGGCTCAAGGAGGTGGGGGGGAGGAGGAGGAGGAGATACTGTTGGTCCCCCTGTACTGAATTTTGATTTGAATTCTAATCATTGAAATTATGATCCGTGTTAGATAGTAGATATATCAGTTGCTTAGTCATTGATGTTGATTTAACTTAGAAAGCACAGTAGTTCTGAAGTAGTGATATAGTTGTGGAAGCTTTGTGCGAGAACTAGGAACTTGTGTGACTTGTACATGTGTACCGAAATTGTTGCATCTGTAGATTTTTTTTTTGTGGGGAGTGAGATTGGATTCAGTCCCATTGTGTGGTTGAGAAGCAAACATCTTACCACCACATAGCCATGCCTGCACCTATATGATGATGTTGAAATGATCATTGACAAAGGAAAACAAGTGAGCTGATGCTGAACTATTTTCCTTTATCCTATCAGCTGTGCTCATGTAAGACAGAACCTTATTAACAAAGACATACATCTGCATAATGGATATATTTGTGAGTGATGGTCTCAATCTGTTGCCAAGTTCAACATTACCACCTGGCCCTCGAGTTCCTTTAGTGGAGCCCACTCTGTTGCAAGCATTTGGGCCAGTTGCCAGACTGATGATAACTTCCTCCAGAGGGTCTGGAAAGGGTGATGAGTATCTCCATTTCTCTCTCAATGAAGCAAATATTTAAAAAGAAAGAAAAAAATCCACACAAGGCTTAAGAGTGCTAGACTTGGAGTTACCAAATGTGGAATTGGAGGGTCTTGGGATTGTTGTATAAAAAGTGTTAGTGATGTAAAACTTAAACCATTTACTGATTTTTTTTTATATCAGAAATAATTTTGGCTTTCCAAGGGACTGGTTGCAGTCTTTTTGTCAGTAAGATGAAATTTATTTTATAGGCTCAGTTATGTTCTTTAGATAGAGTCTGCAGGTTTTCTTTATGATATTTTTTTGTGTATATTTATTTATTTACATGGATGTTCTTGTCATGTGTTTTGGGTTACCTGAGTATGTCTCTTTTGAACCAAATGTAGATTTGTTTAAGTTGCTACATCAAATATTTCTGTATAACCAAATGGTTCTTTCTTTTTCAAGAAAGGAGGAGGATGATGATGTACATTGGATAATATAGATGTTATTTGCAGGAGATTTGATTGCTATTTCTAGGAGGTTGAGCAACCATACATTCCACTTAGGTATTGTCATAGAAGGATATCTAAATACCACAGGGTAAACTAAAAACTTCGATGTCCCTTCATTGAATTGATACTTCATATTGAATACTTATTGTTTTGCATGCATTGACATACGTTCATTCACCCATGTGCTCATGTGATAGGCTTGTGCATAGTTTCTACTGACCAAATTCCATTCACAAGACAATGGTCAGTCAATCCAAGGCTATGCCTGAACAAAATTGCCCAAGTTGTCACATATTGGAATTGAACAAACATAATTGCAAAACAAACTTTTTAACCTCATAGCCATGCCCGCACCCACCTTCTGTTGTGTGTAGCTTATCCTGTATGAAGAATTAAAAAAAAACCCTAAGGAGGTCACTATTGCAGTCCAGTGAAAGTATTCAGTCTGTCCTGATTATGTAATTATTGGGTTGTCTAATAAATTCGTTTTTTTCCCCTTTCCAATGTTATTTGAATTATCAGGAAAAATATTTTAATTGTAGCATTTTTTTTTTGGAGTTCTATTCTTCCTCTACAGCTTTTGTATCATATTTGAAATTTGAAATTAAGTTTACCTCTTTTATGACAAATAACTAGAACAGCTTTGTAAATAAACAAATATACATCCCCAAAAGTAATGTAAATATTCTACAGCCTCCATCTCAAGAATATAATGGAGCCAAAAAAATAAGTATAAAATGTGAACAAATTTATTTGGCGACCAATAGTTTAAATCAGTTGTAAAATAGTTTTTCTATTTTATTTTTATATCAGTTAAAGAAGAAAACAAAATCTGTTTGATAAATTTTGCTTTGAAGTAACACAATGTCTCTAATTTTCTATTTTATTTCTTAGGATGTTGGAACCAAAGGAGAAAGAGAAGGAGAAGCAATATCCGGGAATCACTTCTCCAATCAGTTTTGAAGGTCCAAAAAGTTCTGATCAGGAGTTATCACACAAATTGGAGTTAGCACTTAGACCATATGGGGTTTTTGAAACTGAGGAGGAGCTTAATCATCGGTTAGTATTGCTTTTATTGTAACAGGTGGACACGTGGATCTAAACGGATTGAGAAATACAGCAGTAGTTAATTTTTTGCTAAAAACAAAGCCTTACAATCTATTAAGACTATTCCGATATGCATTCATTTATTCATTCTTCCATACATACGTATATGTTTGGTAATTAACCTAGTTTTATGTGCAGGAATAAAAACAGATTTTGTCCTATTATTTATTTTCTATGTTTTTATTAATGGGTTGCAATTTATTTTTTTAAACAATTATTACAAAAATATTCTCTTCCATTAAGTGGTTAAGAGAAGTGGGAGTTATTTTTCCAGCACATCATCTAAATATGTCATCTACACTGACAGACTTGTCTGACCTATACTGTAGTGAAGGAATGACTTGTGTATTAATAGGTTTTATTATAAGTGTTTGCTTTCTTTCTTTTCTCCTCTTTCTCACTTGTTTTGAATGATCACTTCATCATTAAGCAATAATAAATCTCTGAGCGAGATGTAAACAGTAAGCGCTCGACAACGTAAAGTATACTAGCCATCTTAATATGGCTAACCACTTCATCATTAAACTTTTAGGAAACTTAGAATCATGACGATCAGTGAAAGCTACATCCTTCAGCTTGCTACTGTGATATATTTATTGAACTGTATGTGCAGCATTAACTGGCTTCCAGTTGATCCGATCAGCAAACCAGCCTGCTCGTGAAATTAACATATAAGCGGCTGAGCACTCCACAGACACGAGTACCCTTAATGCAGGGAGATTCAGCATGACATGGAATGTGACAAGGCTGGTCCTTTGAAATACAGGTACAACTCTTGTTACCAGCTGGGTGGCCTGAAGCAATGTGAAATAGTGTCTTGCTCTAGGTTTTTCACTACTGAATATATTTATAGCAGTAATGTTTAATATATGCAATTTCAAGTGTTGAGTATTGTTTCATGTAAATTTTATTTTGTTTTTCCTACCAGTATGGAAGTATTGAGTAAAATTAATAATTTGGTCAGAGAATGGATCAAAGATGTTAGCCGTCAAAAGGTAAGCTCTTATCCTCTTATTCTCATTGGTCATAAGTAAAAAATCTTTGTCTCTAAATTCTATATTTCCCTCCTTTTCACACTCCTAAAATGTCTACAGCTTCTGGTTCAAATATATTGGTTAACCATCTGAACGTGATCGTTGCCAGGGCCACGGATTGGCTCCCGTGCCGGTGACCCATGAAAAGCATCATTCAAGCATGATCATTGCCAGCGTCGCCTTACTGGCACATGAAAACAACATTTAAGCATGGACATTTCCAGTGCTGCCGGACTAGCTCCTGTGCAAGTAGCACGTAAAAACACCTTTTGAGCATAGTCGTTGCCAGAACCGCCTGACTGACTCTCATGCCGGTGGCACATAAAAGCACCCACCTCGCTCTTGAAGTGGTTGGCGTTAGGGAGGGCATCCAGCTGTAGAAACCTTGCCAGATCAGACTGGAGCCTGGTACAATCTTCTGGCTTGCCAGTCTTCAGTCAAACCGTCCAGCCCATGCCAGCATGGAAAGTGTAGATGTTAAACGATGATGATTCTGAACATATTCACATTTGACAGCTTTTATTTGACCAAGTCTTGTATAAAATATTCAACAATATCTTACACTAAAGAATAAAAATAAATCTCAATTACCTGGCTGTAGAGTGAGTTAAGAGCAGTGAGAAAGCAGCATGTTGCACCATATTCCTCTGATCTGTGTGTATGTATGTATATTGCTGTTATACTGTTCCATAAAAATGGTTGTTGATTACCTTAATATTCCTCAGATCAATTATTCATATAAAATTTTAAATTTGATTTTATCTGAGCTGAGTTAGGTTTTATTATTGAAGCTTAAGATCACTAATTGGAGCAGGTAAACCTATAGTTGTTCCAACCATGACCAATTGAATGTGTCCTCCTTTTTCCAGCAAGTTGGCTGTTAATTTCACAGGTCACCTGATTAGATAGCGGCTTCATCATTGGCTTGATCTAAGCTTAGTAGAAAATATACCTGGTGTATAAGAATTGTTGCTTGAATAATATTTAATTTTATTTTTCATAAAAATAAATTATACACTTTAAAAAGAAAAAAAAAAGCCAAAACTAGGCCTGTTTAAGTATTCAGACAATTCTTTACTCTTTGTTACTCAGAATACAAAAATTATTTGACACCACATAAATAATATTTGATGTTTTGCTCAGGTGATACAATCATTTATTTAAATGTGTGTATTCTTATTTTTCAGAATAACATTCCGGAGAACCGAATTGCCACTTTTGGTGGAAAGGTTTTCACCTTTGGGTCATATAGATTGGGAGTCCACACTAAAGGTAATTTCTTTGTCTGTGTGTGTGTGTCTCTCTCTCTAGAATTCCATGTTGATATCAATATTCAGTAAAAGAAGAAAAAAAAAAGTCTTTTATGTCCATGGTGAAAGGATGGCAACTTCCTAAAGAACTTTTTAGATGAGAAGATTATGACTGAAGTAATTCACAGAATGTGTGTGTGTGTGTGTGAAGGCAGTGAGCTGGCAGAAACGTTAGCAGGCCGGGCGAAATGCTTAGCGGTATTTCGTCTGCCGCTATGTTCTGAGTTCAAATTCCGCCGAGGTTGACATTGCCTCTCATCTTTTTGGGGTCGATTAAATAAGTACCAGTTACACACTGGGGTCGATATAATCGACTTAATCAGTTTGTCTGTCCTTGTTTGTCCTCTCTGTGTGTAGCCCAATGTGGGCAGTAAAGAAATAAGAAACGTTAGCATGCCGGGCGAAATGCTTAGCGGTATTTCATCTGTCTTTACGTTCTGAGTTCATATTCTGCTGAGGTCAACTTTGCCTTTCATTCTTTTGGGGGTCAATAAATTAAGTGCCAGTTGTGCACTGGGGTTGATCTAATCGACTGGCGCCCTCCCCCAAAATTTCGGGCCTTGTGCCTAGAGTAGAAAAGAATATGTAAAGCAATCTAGTAATACATTAGAAAGCATTATAGTACAAGCAGTAACAAGAGCACTCTGAGAGCGCAAACCTCTATCAAGGCAACACCAATGTCCTCTCAACACTTAACTGGAGATGATTGTTAAAATGAGAATATCTGAAATAAACTCGACTGCTCTCACAAATGAGAATACTAAAAATGAACCCAACCACTCTTAAAAATTTTAAAAACCTGAGACATAATCTAGAATCCTTGTCTGGTACCAGATTGATCCCAAAATCTAATCAGTTTGTGCCAGTCATGAGGCCAAACATCCCTGAAAGTTTCATCCGAACCCATCCAGTGGTTCTTGAAATATCTTGTCCACAAACAAACTGAAAACAATACGTCTGCCTTCGCTAAGGCGGAGGTAATAATGTTTGAATATTATCATCATGGTGCTACGTACAAAGCATCTGTACTGGCACCATGTAAAAAGTACCCAGTACACTCTGTAAAGTGGTGGGTGTTAGGAAGAACATCTAGCCGTAGGTACCTTGCCAAAACAGATGAGTGGAGCTTGGTGCAGTCCTTTGGCTTGCCAGCATGGAAAACAGATCTTAAATGATCATGATGATGATGTCGGACTAGATAGAAGAGATCATTCTGATCAAAAATTAGCCTTTAGCAGTGGGAGACAGGAACAAAATTAGCTTATGGAGGTCCAACTTCATGTGTAGGTCCCAGAGTGATTTTCTCTTTTGAAACATTTTTTAGGGGTTAGAAAAAAAAAATAGATGCATCTTACTTGTCTTTAAATACGATATACTCTTTTTTTCTTCTTTTTTTTAAAAAAAAATTCTTTTGTTTATTGAAATGGAGACTTGTTGCTTTTCAGTAATAATATTGTTGTTTGTCTTTCAGGTGCTGATATTGATACCTTATGTATAGCACCCAGACATATTGAGAGATCCGACTTCTTCACCTCGTTTGGAGAACTTCTTAAACAGCAAAGTGAGGTCAAGGAATTAAGGGTAAGCTCTCAGAAAACACACAGCATACTGAATGTCAGCTTTTAAAAGTTTCACTAGTTCAGTACTACTTTGCATGTACTAAGCTAATCCACTAACCCTCCCTTATCATATTTGTTTTCAATTTAATTTAATTGATTACAAATTAATCATGGATCAGTATTAATCATGTCAGTCCACTGTTAAATTTAAAAAGAAATTAAACTATTTTTAGGTGTTAGCATTTTCGTGTGGAGGCATGTGGCTTACTGGTTAGTGTTGGACTCATAATTGTATGATTGTGGTTTCAATTCCTGGACTGGGTTGTGTTGTGTTCTTGAGCAAAACACTTCATTTCACACTGCTCCAGTCCACTCAGCAGGCAAAATGAGTAATCCTGCGAGGAACTGGTGTCCCATCCAGGGGGAATATATACCGTAGAGAAACCAGAAAACTAGTCCTATGCTCCTTACAGAATAATGTGGACTAAGCATAACCCAAACCAATAGCATTTTAGTATCATTACCTACTAGAGTTGTGAGACTGGTGTGTAACTATTTGTCTTCTTTGACTAGCATCAACTCCAAACATATGTACCTTTCACCTTATATACCTCCCTTGTATAATGCTACTCTTCTGAGAATGTAGGTAAAGAAACCCACTGGCATTGTGAATAAGGCCTTGAAAGGCTGCTCTGTTTACTGACAGGCCTATATGTGACCTGTGACTCTCTGATGGTCAAGACAGGAGGAATAAATCTGGACTCCTGATTATAATAACATGAAAAAATTTCAATCCCAAGACAGACATAAAAATTTAGATGTGACATCTAATTTTGATAGGGCAAGTTGTAATTAATTGTTCTATTGTTAGTAAATGATTTACAAAATTTTCTCTCTTGATCTCCTTATTTCATCTATGTTTCATGCTTCATTGAATACTTTTTTTTTGTCTTTATTAGGCTGTGGAGGAAGCATATGTTCCTGTTTTAAAAATGGTATTTGATGGAATTGAGGTTTGTATAAACTTTCTATTGTAAACTGGAATATATTTCTGTTGCAGAAATAGAATAATCTCATGACAATTAAATAATAATTATTCAGACTGTTGACCTCATCTTTAGAGATGAAATGTATTTTGAATATTCTCATTAGGTTTTTATTGTTTTATTTTTAAATGTGTTTTTCTCCTATAACGCAATTTCCTATAGTGGAAATCCTCATTGCTATAAATTTATGTTGGTAAAACGATCAAAATCCACTCTTATTCAAAGTTTAGTAGGTGGGGGAAAAAAAAAATGCAAATGATGTCACCACTATTTGGATGTTTGAAATAGCAGCCAAACTCCCTCCTCTTAGATTACATTCTATAACCATTAACAAGTAATGTCATTAAAGCTAATGCAGCCTTTGATACTCCCGAAAAGACAGGAGGGTCATGACTGGAAAGTATTTACTTACAGGTCTGTTCAGTCAGCATTGATCTGTACCCTCTCAATTTTTAAAGTGGGGTAAAGAAGTAGTGTAGCATAGGGTACGTAGATGGCACAGGGTCACTCTGTATGTATGTTTGCTGTAGTTAAAGGGGTGTTTAACCCTTTATAGTGTTCAGATTATTCTGTCAAATGCAAGGCTTATTTATTCACATTGTTTTGAATTAGTCATGCATTATCTTGTAGTTTAGAGATTTCAGTGATGTGATTTTTTAGTTTTAGAATGACAAGGTAGGGCTGAGGTGAGAGGCGAGATCTGGTCAGTTTCAATATAAAGCAGGTTAAATATTTTGGCCAGATATGGCCGGTTTGAATGCTAAAGGGTTAAGGCAGTGGGTGGCCAAAACCCATGCCATGTCATCACTGAGCTCAAAATGTCACAATACTTAAACCCATGACCCATCAGTCTTACCCTTTTTTTAAGTTCTGGTTTGGTTTGTGAAGATAAATGACTGTCAATTTTATTCACCATTTTTAAAGCAATTTTATTTTTTTCTCTTCTAGTTGGATATGCTCTTTTCCCGTCTCGCCCTACCCCAGATTCCTGATGATGTGAACCTCTGTGATGAATCTTTGCTAAAGAACCTCCATCAAAAATGTGTCCGAAGCTTGAATGGTAAAACTGTTTAACATCGTTCATATGTTGTGTTTTCCTTGTTGTGCCTGCTTGTCTTAATATCATCATCATCGTTTAACGTCCGTTTTCCATGCTAGCATGGGTTGGACGGTTCAACTGGGGTCTGTGAAGCCGGAAGGCTGCATCAGGCCCAGTCTGATCTGGCAGTGTTTCTACAGCTGGATGCCCTTCCTAATGCCAACCACTCTGTGAGTGTAGTGGGTACTTTTTACATGCCACCGGCACTGGCAACGTCCACGATCAGTTGGTGATTTTTACGTATTGTGTGAATTTATCTGCATTATCAGTTTGACTTCCAGCTATTTCAATATTTCCAACTCTGTATATTGTTTAAACTCACTTGTTGCTATGGGGTGCACCTACTGCTTCAAAATTTTATTTTTGTTGTTATTGGTCTTCTAAACCTAAACAAAAATTGTGGGATACAGCAGATTGTTTGATTTATCTGAATGAGTTTCGCTTCAGTATGTCGCTATAATCATATTAGTTCTGCTGTCTCTTTCTCTTTTATGCTTCAGTGGACACTCTACATTAATTATTGGAATAACTATATTTGTAAACTAGCAGTATCGCCTGGCATTGCTCAGGTTTGTTTCGACCCTTTAGAATTGGAATTTTTGAAAAGTAAAAATTTTGCATTATGTAGCTTGTTATTCTCTTTAAGTGAACATTTTTCTGGTTGAAATACACCGTAAAATGGCGACACAGCTGTCAAAAAATCATAAAAAATAGGGATTTTCATAGAAAAAAAAGCACCTTTTTGATGTAAATAATTTTTGGTGTTAACATGGTCCAATTTGAATTTTTTCTTCTACGGAAGGAAGAACCAGCCTTCTTCTATCATACTCTCAATTTTGGTCAACTTGCGCCGCAGGGTCTCGGAGGAGATAGTATTAGTTGAAGGCTACCAAACCTGCCATACACAGACAACTTCAGCTTTATATATAGAGAGATTTGATTATTGTTGCTGTTTACTAATTTAAAATGTTTACATATTTATTTAGGCTGTCGTGTCACAGACGAAATTTTGCACTTGGTACCAAACAAAGAAGCATTCAGAATGACTCTCCGTGCCATAAAACTGTGGGCCAAAAGTAAGTGTGTGAATACTTCAGCTTTTATTTTTTTCTATGTCGTAATTCACTGCTTAAATTTGTGTCTAGTTGAATAAATGTGTGGAAACTGATAGAAAATTGTGTGTGTTTGTCCCATCACCACCATTTGATAACCGGTGTCGGTGTGTTTACATTCCTGTACCTTAGCAGTTTGGCAAAAGAGGGTTATAGAATAAGTACACCAGGCTTTAAAAAATAAAGCACTGGGGTTGATTCATTTGGCTAAAACTTTTCAGTGTGGTGCCCCAGCATGGCCGTAGTGTAATGACCGAAGCAGATAAAAGATAAGTAACTGACCATCTATTCATTGCAAATTATGAGGGGCTACTGAAAAGTCCCTGGCTTTGGGTAAAAGAAAATACAGGAGGATCAGTAAATTATGATTTTATTTAACATATCCCACTCTCAGATTCACACACTTAAAGCCATGTAAAAGAACCCAGAAGGTTGGGCCTTGAACCAGATCTTTTGCGATACCCTTAAAGCCAGGAACTTTTCGGCATCCCTTGTAGGAAGTTGCTTTTCATAGTCATATCTTCATTGCTGTCAGCATTTCCATGTTTATATTGTTTTAATCATACGGGGTATCACTCGGCTCGTCCGTTGATGAAGAGCGTAGCTATCCGCGCGAACTAAAAATAAGGCGGCGAGCTGGCAGAAACGTTAGCACGCCGGGCGAAATGCGTAGCCGTATTTCGTCTGTTACATTCTGGGTTCAAATTCCACCGAGGTCGACTTTGCCTTTCATCCTTTCGGGGTCGATAAATTAAGTACCAGTTACGCACTGGGGTCGATGTAATCGACTTAATCCGTTTTGTCTGTCCTTGTTTGTCCCCTCTATGTTTAGCCCCTTGTGGGTAATAAGGAAATATATATTGTTTTAATCATCTCCTCTTTTTTTCTTTTCTTTTCCAGAACGCTGTATTTATTCCAATTCATTAGGCTTCTTGGGTGGTGTGTCATGGGCTATGCTGGTTGCCCGAGTATGTCAACTCTACCCCAATGCTGCTCCCGCTGTTTTGGTGCAGAAATTCTTTTTGGTCTTTTCCAAATGGCATGTAGCTTACTTCTTTTATTTCCATATTCATGTTGTTGATTATATCCTCTATCACATACTCATGCTGACAAAATTCTATTTTTGCAGTATTATTTATGTCTTTGAATGAATTTTCTTTCATCATTTAACGCCTATATCCATGCTGGCATGGGTTAAAGAGTTTGACTCTGATCTGCATTGTGCTCCAGTGTCTGCTTTGGCATCGCTTCTGTAGATAGATGCTCTTCCTAATGCCAACCACTTTACAATGAGTACTGGGCGCTTTTTATATTCCACCAACATTAATGAGGTTGCCATTTAGTTCGCAAGACCACAATGCTCTGTTTGGTCTCTGATTATCTCATCTCCCCCCGTTACTTTGGCAGCCATGATAAAGAGAGCTGGAATTTCAAGTTTTTACTCTAAGAATGAGAATTAAATACTATATTTTATATTGTGCTTGTTCAGTATTTAAAAAAAAAAAGAATTTCTTTTGTGTCACTGAATGATGCATATATAATAAGTTCTCAATAGATCTGAAGTAAAAGATATACTTCCAATGAACAAGGTTCTGTATTTGGGTAAAGCTATTTCACTTAAACAACCCTTTAGATACCAACCTGCTTATGTTTGTACCTAATTAAAGTCTTTTGTTGTAATTTTATGAGAAAAACTGAAATTCTTATGCTAGTTTAATAATATAAATAGTCATTTTATTTAGTAATTCCCTTAAAATTATTTATTAATCTTGATAATTGAAATGTAATGTATTTTATTAGCAATATGGTCACAAAAGGTAGCAGTACCTTTGTGTATGGATTTCACATTGTTTTTAAACCCTGCAGTGTTTGGGTTTTAATCAAAAAGTAATCTTCCTCTCATAAATCAACAGTTTGTAATTTTCACATTTTCTTTGTTTGGATTTTTACATTTTGTCTCCACCGATCATTAGTAATCAGTAAAAATGACTTTGTTTCCAGGAGTTGGCCTCAACCTGTACTATTGAAACATTTGGAACCAGAAAACAAACTGGGTTTCACTGTTTGGGACCCAAGGGTGAGTAGCAAATCTACTGTTGTTAGCTTTAATAATGTAAACCTTTCATCAAGTAATATTAATATTTTGTATGTGTTTAACATTGATGTCTTCATTGTTAGACTTGGTGCATGACATAATGTGGCTGTGTGGTTAAGAAACTGGTTTCTCAGTTATTTGGTCTTTGGTTCAATCCCACTTCACCTCCTTGGACAAGTGTCTACTATACCCCCAGACTGATCACAGCCATAAGAGTCAATTTGGTAGATTGTATATGTACAATTTGTGATAAATCCTAGTTATTTCTCAGAAAAATTAGTCATTGGAGCATCAGACAGAATGCCTTGTAGTGTTCTGACTCTCTACTCTGAGTCCAAATCCCTTCGAAGTTAAATTTAAAAAAAGAAAAAGAAAAATGCTAATCCTGGGAAGTAAAGTGGTGGAAGTGTTAGAACATTGGTCAGGATACCTTGTTTATATTTGTCCCAACTCTTTGTGATCTGAGCTCAAATCCTGAAATGACCCATTTGTGGGGATAGACTTAATTGTCCTATGTTCCATGCTGGCCTGGGTTGGATCACTTGACAGGAACTAATGATCCAGAGGACTGTGCCAAGCTCCAGGCATGGTTTCTTTGGCTGGATCACCTTCCTAATGTCAACCACTTCATGGGGTGGGCACACTGGGTGCTTTTCGTATGACAATGGCACTAATGTGACTACCAAATAGCTCAAGACTTCTCAACTGAGTTGGGGATAGCATTGGGGAAAGTGGTCTTTGCCATGTGATGAAAGGTTTAAAGTATGACAGACTACTCAAATATCTCAAGCAATTAATTACTTTTTACAATGTTCTTTACAATATACAATGTAATTTACAATGTTTTTTTTTCCTTCTTTTCTCAGGTAAATCATGCTGACAGATACCATCTAATGCCCATCATAACACCTGCATATCCTCAGCAAAACTCTACGTTCAATGTTACATTATCCACCAAAACTATCATGATGGATGAGTTTAAAGAAGGTAGGTTAATCTCTCTAAGCATTTCTTTCATTGTGATTCTTTATTTCAAAAGAATGTTAAGATTCCATTAGGGGTTTTATAGAAGCTGAAGGAATTGTTGTCGAGTTAACCATTGTATGTTACTGGAATGCTTGTATGTTAAAGGATGAAGCTTGTTAAAAGCCTCATTCTTTTATCATTTTCAAAGAATTAATGTTGTATTTTGTTGTAAACTCTGCTCCTTCTTAAAACAAAGCACTTTTTTTTATATATAACTCCTCCCCTACCAAAATAATATACCCTACCAGTGCAGTGTGCACCCCATCTTGAAAATAATGGCATAATTTGAAATATCTTAGAAGTTTTTTCTTTTCTTAGAATTGGAAATATATATATATATATTCCTTTATCTCTATTGTTTTAATGATAAATCTCAGATATGCATCTTTGAGATAAATCTCAATATGCATCTATTGTTTGAATTTTACAGTTAATGATTGTTCATAAATATATTTCAATTTATCTATAAGTTACATCTGTCTTGATGAAAATTTACAGATACAAACAAAAAAAATATTTCAAAAAATTAATTTCTAATTAAATATTTCTCAGGTTTGGAAGTTGTGTCTCGAATCTTGGAAAACAAAGAGGATTGGAGTAAATTATTTGAACCAGCACCATTTTTTCAAAAATACAGGTAGGAGTCATTCCTAACGAAGTTGGGTTTATGTTTCACTCTGTTCATTAAGTTGCCAAGGATACTGTTGTCATTTTATATTCATTGTTCCGTGTTGGTATGCATTGGACAGGCCTCTCACATTTACCACTCTACACGATTGTTTATCACCTGAACTTATGAAGAAATTGGTCTATCCTGGTAACCATAGCAATATTTTTGATGTTGGTTGGCTTCTGCTAAAGATTCATTTGTTGAAACAAGGCATTCATCATATCTTGGATATTGACAATGGAAGAAATGCTTCCTCGTAAAGATGAATTAACTTACTCATCTCTTGAAAGATGTCTAATCAATAAGCTAGGTGTATGATGAGCATGTCATCCTGAAACTATTTACTGCTGACCTTTCAGAGGAAGTCCAAGACAGCTGCTTTGATCACAAATTTTATTAAAGGAAAAAAAAAAAAAAAGCTAGCATCAGTTACTCACCTCTGCTTATGGGCTTTGTGCATTCCTGTTGGTGTACTGTATTTGTAGTATAGTGTGGAATGTATGATGGGAAACATAGACATGGCTGTGTGGTTAAAAATTTTGCTTTCCAATGATGGGATCTCGTGTTCAGTCCCACTGTTGCACCTTGGGCAAGTGTCTTCTACTATAAATGATATTTATGTGGATTCAGTTCTCAACATTAGGTGTTTTTGGACTTCAATTTTTCTAGTACTGCAGTGTTTGTTATCCTGTCTTTCTAGCTTATCCGACCTAATCTTTAAACATATATTATGCTTATCATATATGTCAATTATATATTTATGTATTGTGTTAATTTATGTATGAATGAATTCTGTCTCTTCATGGCATTGATGTCATTTATCTCTCATTTGATTTCTTTCAGACATTACATTGTTGTTATAGCACGAGCAGAAACAGACATGCATTACTTAGAATGGTAAGGGAATCTTTTACATGGTTTTTTTTATATTCTTTTATATTTTTATCCTGTCTTCTCGATGTATTTCAGCCAAGATACTTTGGTTGTGATGGTTGTGGGTGGGTGGGCTCATTTGTGGTTTGCTTTGTGCATCTGTGCCATTCTGGGTTCAATCACAGCCTGTTTGGCAAGTATCTTGGGTTGATCAAAGACATGTTATTGGAATTTTGAGAGATGGAAATGCTGGTATAGGACAAGATTTGGTAGAGCATGGAACAAAAATGCCGGGTTTTATTGTGTCCTTTTACACCCAAGTCGGCTTGGCCTTTCTCTCCCATAATCAATGAAATAAGCATTGGCATTCATTATCAGCAGCTGAATATTTGCAGTGCTCCAGTATGGCAAGAATCCAATGACTGAAACTTGTAAAATAAAAAATAAAAAACAATATTTAAAAAGCATGTAAAAAGCACCCACTACATTCACGGAGTGGTTGGCATTAGGAAGGGCATCCAGCTGTAGAAACACTGCCAGATCAGACTGGGCCTGGTGCAGCCTTCTGGCTTCCCAGACCCCAGTTGAACCGTCCAACCCATGCTAGCATGGAAAGCGGACGCTAAACGATGATGATGATGAATATTTAACACGAGGAGCTTTATGACCCTTTTCATCAAAATGGCATTGGAGATAGCAGTGGCTAAGAACTAAATAAGGGGACTCTGCTAATTTCTCAGCTTGGGTAAGATCAGTGTAGTTTATGTATAGTTTCACTATCTGTAAGAGATTGAAAAATAATCTTTTGCAACTTAGTCGAGGCCCCTTTATTACATGCACTGCAGAAAATGGCCTTAGAAAAAAAAAACAGTGCTGTATGTTGCACATTCTCAGTGGCCTTCCCAAAAGATTTATCTTTTGCCAATTAAATATAAAATCTGAATTAATTTTATTATGATTACTATGGCCAAGTACATTTTGCATTGAACTTCTTCATCTTGCTCTCAAATCATTATATCTTATCACAGACATTTTTGTTTACAAAATTTTCAGGGGGTTAAAATTAAGAGATGTTCATGATAATATCATTAAGTAGACTAACCTGAAGTAGATATGGAAATTATTGCCTCATTTTAAAGTTCCTACGAAATTTATTATCCTTTCTTTTTATTTAGTTTGCCAAATGCAGCTCTTGTTTTTCAGCTGTTCATAATTAGCTTAATTAGCAAAGTGTTTTGGATTTCATTTCAGGCATGGTTACATTGAGTCAAAAATTCGTTTGTTAGTAGGCAATCTAGAAAGGAATAGGTACATAAAAATTGCCCATGTCAATCCTGAAGCTTTCAAGCCATTAAACGAAAGGTAAGATTTCCTTTCTCTTATTTTTTTGTCAATGTTTGTGTGTATGTGAATGTATGTGTGTGTGTGTGTGTGTATATGTGTGTATATATATATATATATATATATATATATAATATATATATATATATATATAAATATAAAGGCAGCGAGCTGGCAGACACGTTAGCGCGCTGAGCGAAATGCTTAGCAGTATTTCGTCTGTCGTTACGTTCTGAGTTCAAATTCCGCCGAGGTCGACTTTGCCTTTCATCCTTTCGGGGTCGATAAATAAAGTACCAGTTTCGCACTGGGGTCGATGTAATCGACTGAATCTGTTTGTCTGTCCTTGTTTGTCCCTTCTATGTTTAGCCCCTTGTGGGCAATAAAGAAATATATATATATTTATTTGATTAAGCTGATATTAGTTGGATCATTTGACAGAAGTCAATGATTGGTGTTTTAACCTGGTTTTCAGAACATACCTAAATGAAAAGTTCTTACATAAAATTATGATGCAAAGTTGTAGTTTGTTTCTAATAGCAAAGCTTCTGAGATATAAGGCAGAAAGTGGGTGGGGTGGCCTGGATACTTTCAACTGAGCCGACTCCACCAGTGGCACTCAAACATCACATGGCAATGTCAGAAAAAACAAACAAAAAGGCTAAGAATATTACTTTAAAATAGTTGGTTTTGCAGCATAGACCTAGAAGCTGTCTGAGGTAATTTGGTATTAAAAAGGGTTTGCTAATAAGTCAGACTTTTATGAATTCTGTGTAGACAACTGTTCACTCTAGTAGATATTTATCACCATTGACCTGTCTGACACTGGCGGACAAGACCCAAGATAATTTTTGTAGCCGTGTATCTCTGCATTCTATTCATCATGAAATGTTACAAGACGATGGCCTTCACGTAATTCAGATAAGGGCATGACAGTACATGCTAAACCTGGTAGTTTTTACGAATGAACCTCAGGTCAACACTGAATGAGCACACTTATAACACAAACCTTCCAACCATGACAATCCTATCATTTTAGATGTATGTAGAATTACATTATCTAAGACGGTAGCAGGTTGGGCTTTGCAAGAAATATCTGTGCTATTTCTAACAGCTTCAGTGACCGTGCAGAGCTAGTTTTGTTGGTTCATCACCCCTGAGTAATTAAATTAGTCAGTCATGATGTTGACTGTATTTGTTTGTATGGATTATGAATCATCTTGTGAAAAGCTCATTTTGTATAGCTATCAACCAGCGACTGCCAAGCTCTCTTGACTCACCACTTGTGGTTCAAGTAGCACTTGTGTGTGTGTGTGTGTGTGTGTGTGTAAGTAATTATAATTTTCTTTTGAAAAATATAGAAAGCATAAAGGTGCTTGAGTCAGACCCGAGACACCAGACAAGTATAAGAGATAGAGAGAAGAGGTTCAAATCAGGCAGACTACGATTGATACATACATATATGGATTTAATTATGATAGTTGTCCAATCTAAAACACATATTAATACATTCAGAATATAAAGATATAGAAATATAAAAATGTATGAATGCTAAAAGTATGCATGGACAAATAAATATATACATATATAAACATAATAGAGTATAGATAAAAATAATGAAATATGAAAAAAAATCCAAAATAAATTATGGAATGAAGGGAGTAACAGATGTTTAAAAAGAGTTTTTAGTACCATGTTTAAAGGAAATAGAATATTCTGACAATCGTTTCTAGAGTACATTCAAAGAGTACATGTGAATCTTACGGTTCACTTCCAAGGAATGCTCCCATGTATATTTTTAGCATTCTTATATTTTTATATTTCTATCTCTTTATATTCCGAATGTATTAATATATGTTTTAGATTGGACAATTCTATCATAATTAAATCTGTATATGTATGTATCAATTGTAGTCTACCTAGAAGACCTATTGAGTCAAGTACATCAAAATAAAAATCAGATGGAAATTGTTGTTGTGATACCCTGACGGTGGCAAGTGAAAAGCACCATCCGAACGTGGCTGATGCCAGCGCCGCCTTGGCTGGCTTCTGTGCCGGTAGCACATAAAAAGCACCAGCTGATCGTGGCCGTTGCCAGCCTCCCCTGTGCCTGTGGAACGTAAAAAGCACCCACTACACTCACAGAGTGGTTGGTGTTAGTAAGGGCATCCAGCTGCCAGATCAGACTGGAGCCTGGCGCAGCCTCCTGGCTTCCCAGACCCCAGTCAAACTGTCCAACCCATGCTAGCATGGAAAACGGACGTTAAATGATGGTGACGAGGATATATATACACATACACACACACACACACACACACACATATATAGATCTACTGCTTTGTTTGCCTTCAATTTATCTTTGCACATAGATTTTTCTGCTAGTCTCACTCTAATTTCTAATAAAAAGAAAAGTGATTGTGATAAGGGGCCAAGATAATTGTTGCTGAAGTAAAATATTTGGTACTTAAGGTTTGGAAATAGAATATCTTATTGTTACCAGGTGATGGTTAAAGCATATTTTTCCTTCTCTTTTTTGAAAATGTTTTCTTTTTCTCTGCCTTGTTTTCAGTGAGGATAAATATATGTGCCAGTGGTTCATTGGGTTGGATTTTAATAAGTTTGAAACCATAAATGTAGACCTGACTCATGATATTCAAGGTTTCATAGATATTGGTAAGTCGATTCTAATTTTCTCATTTGCTTCATGTTTAAGTTCTGCCAGCCAGCCAAGTGATTATAGGTACTGCAAATGATATTGCCAGTATCACAGTGGCTGGTTGAGCTTATATATATATATATATATATATCTATACGTACATGGATATATATATATATATATATATATAGATATACACACATAGATATATGTGTGTATATCTACCGTTGCCAGCACCGCCCCATTTCGTGTCCGTTGCCAGCCTCGCCTGGCCCTCGTGCCGGTGGCACATAAAAAGCACCATCCGTTCGTGGCCGTTTGCCAGCTCTGTCTGGCACCTGTGCGGGTGGCACGTAAAAAGCACCCACTACACTCTCGGAGTGGTTGGCGTTAGGAAGGGCATCCAGCCGTAGAAACACTGCCAGATTTGACTGGGCCTGATGAAGCCTTCTGGCTTCACAGACCCCAGTAGAACCATCCAACCCATGCTGGCATGGAAAACGGACGCTAAACGATGATGATGATGATGGTATTATAATCTAAACTAATGCAAAATGGTACAACATATTTCTCTCTTTCTCTCATATATATATATGTGTGTGTGAGTGAAGATGATAGAAAAAGCTAACTGCTCTCTCTGTTGGTAATGATAATAGATAGTTTTACTGCATATTGGCTGCTACGTGTTTGTTGTACAGCAAAGACTCTTGGTTAATTAATGATCAGGACCTATAGCACGACCTTTTTGTGTCCTGTTGGGAATAAAGCTAAGTGTATTGAAAAAGCAGCTACTGATCTCTGTTGTTGATCAATTAGCAGGACTAATGCACAGAGCAAAGTGCCTTGCAGTATTCATTCTGGCTGTTTGTCTTCTGTGTTCAAATCCTGTGGAGGTTAATTTGGCTTTTCATTCTTCCAGTGTTAATAAAAGAAATACCCTCACCCAAACCCTGGTTCCTTTTCTGAGAACCAGCAATTTCCATTTATTGTTATCTAAATGTGGATACCAGCCAGTCTTGAGCCTGGATTAATAAAAGATTGTTGAGCTATGAACAAGCAACAACCTCTTCTTATTTAAAAAAAAAAGGTACCCACCCCTTCCTTCAAGTTTGCTGGTGAAACAGTCCATAGAAAGATTTTGCTACCTGCTACCAGACATGGAAAGGCTGTCCATGTTTACCTCCATACAGCATACTGCAAAACTGGTTGAGGATGAGAACTGCATTGAATCTGTCTGTCTATTAAACATCCATTTTCCATGCTTGCATGCATCAGATGGAATTCGTTGGAGCAGATTTTCTACATCTAGATGTCCTTGTTGTTGCAAATTTTCACCTGTTTCCAAACCAGGCAATGTTTCCCCATGGTCATGTTCCCATGAAAAATTGGAAACGAGGACCAAGGAACTGTGAGTCTGTGTTTTAGGATTAACTGTTTGATTTTTCTTTTGTGTAATTTCAATTATTTTGCGATTCTGTTGACTTGACTGACAGGGGGTGTTGTTGTTTTCAGTTTACAAACAGGCTGTCCAAATAAAACTGTACAAAGAGGATATGACAATTGATATAAAGCACGTAAAGAGGTAAGTAATCGTTCATTTCTAAAAAAAATTATTACACACAAGGTTGACCCTAAGAACTGGAAACGTTCTTGCATATTAGTTTTCAGGTTCTTACTGGACACTGAAGACATGTGGCCTTGTAGCTAGGGTGGTTGACTCCAGACCATAATGTCATGAGTTCAATTCATGCACCAGTTGCCACATCTTGTCCTTGTGTAAGTCATTTCATTTCGTGCTACTCCAGTCAACTGACAATGAATACCAGCTGGGTACTGGTGCAGCTCACTCTCACACCCTCTAGGTTTCATTCCTGGATGTGCCACTAGCACAGTGGGTTTTTTTTTTGCCTATGGACCTTTTTGGTTCCTGTTTTACTCTACTGGACCCCGATAAACATTCAATGTTTAAAGAAAGCCCTATTATGATTATAATTAAATATTTGGAATTGTATTTAAAAAATCATTGAAATATTTTGTGTATTATAGAAGTATAACCAATTTATTCCACATAAATTTTAACAACAAAATCTTATGTGGACTCTTATTGAGAACCATTGCAGTAGGTGAAAAGGGTCAGAGGGTCAAGAAGGTGCCTATGTCTACTCATGACTGCACAGGCATCTAAAACAATTACCGAAATTATGGTATGTTAGCAGGTTGTACTAGAAAGTGGCCTGAAGACCAGACAATATATTTTCTAGTTGGCGTCTAGATTGCTGTAGACTGTTTAAAGCTGCAATTCTTTATAGATAAACCTTGAGAGGGAGGAGATAGATGTAAAAACATTGTTGTTGGCATCCTTTCGTCTCAGGAGACAATGGAGTTGCGCATAAACTAATCCAGCCTGGTTTTTACATCTCATGTCCTCTCCAGTTTTGCGCAGGCCTGGGCTAGATGTAAGAAAATCCTGGGTAGCCCATTCATCAGGATTCCTCTCTCGACTTTGCTGACGTAGTCCAACGGAGTGCAGAGCATTACGTTTGGCACCAGCATGGCTGCAGGAGCTTCTGGAAGAGTGTCGAGTCGAACACTAAACCACCTATGGGACTCCATTCCGGATTTCTTGAAGGTTGTTTCCTTTCCGTAACCCTGGATAGGGGCCCATACCGGGTACTGTCAGCCGGAGCCAGTTGAGCCCGGGACTCTTGTCAGGCAAGGTTGTTACTCCCTGAAGTAGTAAAGAAAATCACTACATCCTACCTTTGATAAAAACATAAACTAGGCAATATTAGGTAAAAACTGCAAAGCTTGTGAACATGAGTGTGTGCTTGTGGTTTCATTGTAGATATAATTTTAAAACTTCTTTATAAATTCTTGGAAAGATAAACCTGTTTGTGAGATGTTTTCTTATGTAATATCGATGTTGTGATGTATTTAAAAATGTTATACTGGATCATGTCAGTGGTCTGGTGATGCATGCTTTAGCTGGGTTATCACATGTATTTGCTTATATTCTATATTGTTGTGCTTTCCAGGAAACAGCTAGACCAATACTTACCAAAAGATGTGTTAAACAGGGGAAAATTAAATAAAGACCGAAGGAAAACTTCTAGTGTAAGTATAAAGTTACTTGGATACTATATTGTAAAACTGGTTTTTTTCTTTAAAAAGAAACACACATACATCATCATTTAACGTCCGTTCTCCATGCTAGCATGCAGGATAAACCAAACTCTTTAGTTACCCTGTTGAAATACATTGGCTTTGATTCAGTTAAATTTGAAACTTAATAATTTATTAAAATAATATTGTCATGGTGTTGGTGGCACGCAATAAGCACCATGCATGCATGGGTTGTTGCCAGTGCTGCCTGACTGGCTCCCCGTGCCAGTGGCACGTAAAAAGAACCATCTGAACGTGGTCAATGCTCCCCACCCCGAATGGCCCCTGTGCCAGTAGCATGTACAAAGCACCATTCGAGCTGCCTGACCGGCTCCCATGCTGGTGGCATGCAAAAGGAACCCACTACACTCACCGAATGGTTGGTGTTAGGAAGGGCATCCAGCTGTAGAAACACTGCCAGATCAGACTGGAGCCTGGTGCAGCCTCTTGGCTTGCCAGTCCCCAGTCAAACTGTCCAACCTATGCCAGCAAGTACGTTAAATGATGATGATGGTTTGACAGAGTAATCAGAATGCTAAAGGGTTAAAAAGAAAAAAAAAACCCCCAAAAGGTCATGCTTGAAATAGCAGCCAAATTGCTCTAAAATCAGACCATACAATCTTACAAAAGGAAGGACACATTGTGTAATATAGTTCTATGGGATGGGAGATGCAACTGATATTTTGGTCATTGCTAAAAGACTTTGCTTATAGGTCTGCTTGAGAGCTTTTGTTAAGTGAATAGCTATGATAAGGAAAGACATCTCAATCATGTTTAACCCTTTCAATACCAACCCGGCTGAAACTGCTCCTGGGTCTGTAGTACAAATGTCATGTTTACCTAAGTTTTGAATTAAAATTTTCCACCAAACCTTAGTCACAATTTATGTTCCTAACACCAGCTGAATGATAGTGAACTTATTTTACTAAATTCTTTGTTATATTTAAAATAATTGAAAGAAACACAGAACATCTCAAAATAAATACGGTGACAAAAGGGTTAAAGATCACTGAAGTCTATTAAGAAATCTCAGTATCAGAAGAAAGTATCAGGGCAACATTTTCTTAACAAGCAAGCAAATGCTTTTGTTGTTTAGCCCTTGGATGGGGAGAAGAAAAAGAATGGCAGAAAGATGCTTTCTGCCTTCTCTCTATCCAAGGAGTTTTTAACTCTTTGTATGTTAAAGCTATTATTTAAAAATGAATTAGTTTTGAGGCACATTATTAATATAAGACGTATTTATGCATTTCTCAATATTTCTACTTTTATAAGGTGGCAAGCTGGTAGAAATATTAGCATGCCAGGCGAAATGCTTAACACTTTTTCTTCTGTCTTTACGTTCTGAGTTCAAATTCCGCCGAGGTCGACTTTGCCTTTCATCCTTTCAGGGTTGATAAATTAAGTTGCATACTGGGGTCAATCTAATCGACTGGCCCCCTTCCCTAAAATTTTGGGCCTTGTGCCTAGAGTAGAAAAGAATATTTTTACTTTTATTTTTATATTCTAAATATGGACATCAATATTGCTTAAAATAGACCCAAAAGACTTTTTTTCAGTCTTTCTATAGTGAGCCACTTAAATGATAATATTAGTCTTTTCATGCATTTTAAGAAGAAAAAAAAAATGTCTTTATCTTGATTTTTACAGGAAGGGAAATGCCAAGGAAACACTAGTTTAAATACTTCTTCAACAAGTAGTACCACCACACCAACTAAAACTGCCGTCAATGGTGGTCTTTCCAACTGTCGGACGGAAACGGAAGTGACACGCCAAAACACTTCGATTGACAGTTTGGAGGATTCGAGCCAGGACATGGTTGACTTGGACTGTTCAACAGCTTCGAATCTAGCCAACAGTAGTGGTGCTTGCTCTCTACCAAATGGTGCTGGCGCCATAAAAGAGACCAACAAACTTTCTGACCAGTGCAATTCAATATCTGGAGCTAGTGATGACTCAAATGCTGTTGAGAACGAAACTTCGGAATCTGAGGCTAAAGACAGTCAGGTGAGTAAATTTTCATAAGTTTTGTGAGTTTTTGCTGAGGACTTCTCTGTTGTGGAGCATCTTGCGTTTATAAATCTGGTTTCTACTTGAAGTCAGAGTATTCCTGTCTCCATAGCGTGAGTGTAGGCATGGCTGTGTGGTTAAGAAGCTTACTGTGTAAGCTTGTGGTTCCTGATTCAAACCCACTGCACAGCACCTTGACCAAATGTCTTCTGTCATAGCTTTTGGTTGACCAATACTGTGAGAGTGGAATTTTGTCTATGGAAACCATGCAAAAGTCCATCATGTATATGTGCACAAATTTGTGTTTCTATCTACGTACATGCATACATGTATGTATACATGTCTGTATGGGTACGCATTAGATGTCTATGAAAATGTGTGTGTGTACTTGTATGTGGATTTACAGAAGCATGCACACATACATGGATACACGTGTGTGTGTGTGCTTCTATAAATATATCTTTTAACTATATATATATACTTTATTTAAAGCAGCAGAAAATTCAACAAAACCTGTTACTCTGAGTTTCGCGTTTCCGTTCGTTTTGTTGAATTTTCTGCTGCTTTAAATAAAGCATATTACTCTACCATTGGTATTTGAGTACTCTTTTTTCCACCTTGTTTCACATTTATGTTTACTCCAGTATATATATATATATATAAATGGGGAAGGTGAGAAACCCGTACATCTCAACAGAAACACACTTTGATATTTATTCCACCCATGTGCGCACACCTCCCTTTATTACTCTAATCAGTATAGGGAATCAATAATTGTCCTGTTGGAAATCAATAAGCAATCATCTATTCACAAAGAAATGCAGAATATAAAATGTGTCTTTTACCATAAATTTCTCTGTTCTACAAATATATTTATAGATTTTAGTACATGCTATAGTGGAATATTTTAAATGTTCTAATCTGTGTTGAAGAACTGGTTTAATTCCATCTATTTGTTAATCTGTGGTTAAGTTCCCCAAACCACTGCTGATATCCTTAAAGCTCAAGTGAGTCCCATTGTAGAAGATTGCTTCTTCATCTGGGAGGGTGTTGCTACATCCGAAGTTAGGCAACTCTACTGATTGACATTAAATCACTCGCAGATGCATTCCAGTCTTTGACCCACTGGCATGCTGTCTTCTCTCAATGTCTTTTCTATCAGTACTATAATAATAGCCTCTGTTCCTCGTAGGAGGCTGATCTTGTACCTCCTACACTTAGGTACTTCTGACTGATTTGATGTCTCTTTTCTCATCTCATTACCTCCCCTTGGCCCTGGGCTAACTACAATATCCACACCTTCCTCATCAGAGCATAAATCCTCTGGAATCTTCTCCTTACTCATGTCTCTTTCCTGCAGGTTTTGACCTGCAACAGGTTTAACATACCATTATAACTAACAGCATTAAGCTCAAGATCTCTGAGGAGGTCATTGGCAATGTCCCTTCCTCAAGACTGCAAGTAATCAGAAGGGAAAGATTCAACTCTCATAAATGGTTTTTTTTATAGAATGATTATGAAAAATTTTGGAAATGAGACCAAATTAAAAATAACTCTCTTCCTCTGTAAAGCCTTTATTGAACATCAGGCTGAGTGTGTATTGTATGAGTGTGTTGTATCTGGTGGCAAGCTTCCCGTTAGAAAACCTCACAGGAATGCGCTATGTTTGGCAGTGGATCGTTATTTTTAACTTAGCAGTCTTGGGATTTGTTAGATGGATTTAAAGGCGAGGGGGGGGGGATCATCTAATGATAATTTATTACAGTTTGTTTAACCCTTTAGTGTTTGCATTATTCTGCCACAATTAATGCTTCTTCATCCACATTGTTTTGAATTAATCAGGCATTATCTTGTAGCTTTGAGATTTTGATGAGGTAGCTGTTAATTTTTAAAACGATATTGTAGGGTTGGTGTGAGAGACCAGATCTGGCCATTTTGAACATAAAGCAGGCAGAATACTTTTGGCCAGATATGGCCAGTTTAAATGCTAAAGAGTTAATTGATTTCTCTAATATCTCACTATATGGGTCTCTCTTGGCAGTTTGGCATTGTCCCAGCAAAGATTCTTTATTTTGGTAAGGCACACTATATGATAATTTGGATCTTGATATGAACTTGTGATCCAAACATGGTCTCTTCAAGATGACTGTACTCAGGAAATGGCTTGACTCCACGACCAGCCCTGGTTCAGCAGTCCTGTGATCATGGTCAATCTAGCTATGACCACCTTGTCTTTTTAAGAATAGCCTTAGTTCTTTCTTAGTTTGTTTTAGTCATCATTGTTTATTATGAGATAGTATAACTCATATAAGACAACCAATTATCTTTGACAGATAATTACATCATTATGGGAATGACCATGAAATTTATTTAAGTGGTTAAAAGGTTAGGATGGTAGGATGGAGGTTAAGCTGCTAGTTTTAGCAAGTCAAACAGCATAGTAGAGACTTCTTGTGAAAGCGGCTTGAAGAGTTAAAAAAAATATCGAGTCAGTGTTGATGTTGTTGAAGGACTCTACATCACTGACCATGACAAATGATATTGGTTCAAAGCAGGGCTGTGGCATTAGAGTCGGAAACAGTTAAGAGGTATCTGGAGTATAGTAAACCTATACCGACTCCGACTACCTTTATTCTTTAATGTAAACCAGTAATAACATACAAGCCTACTCAAAGCACGGGTGTATGCTTATGCTTTATGAGGTATGTAGACCACAATCTCTTTAATTGCATAAAGAGAATTCGAAGTTGGGAGGTGCCAATAGTAGAGGTGTAGAAGTCTTTTATTTCGACTCCACAGCCCCGGTTCAAAGGCCGTCAGTCCTTTTTGACCCTTTAGCATTCATATCATTCTGTCAGTTGTAATACTTATTTAATTCAAATTGTTTTGAATTAATCACATATTATCTTTTAGCATTGAGATATTAATGATGTGATTGTTTATTTTTTAGAATGACATAGTAGGGTAGGTGTAAGAGGCCTGATTGGGTCAATTTGAACGTAAAACATGTAGAAAGATTGGGCTGGATTTGGCCTTGCAACTGGTTAACAGAATGAGCAACCATATTGTCATAATTGGGGTCAAAGTTGATCAGTTGAGAGACATTTAGGACCAAGAAGCAGCATTATTTCTTGTAGTGAAAAAAAAAAAAAAAAGTAAGATTTTGTGAAGATTTTGAGAAGATGTTTTCTTTGAACGGAATAATATATAATATAATGAAATTATTGTATACAGTGCTCAGGTGCACCACAACTTGTCAGAAAGTGCATATAAAGTACATGCAGTAATGTAGAAATGTCTGGAAAGCGAACAATGTATGAGTCAGATACATGCTTGTGTGTGTATGGAGGGAGAAAATCAAGTGTAGTGTTGGCGAATCTCAGGAAGCATGGAAGTTTTGAAGGATGCAGTGCTCCGACAACTAACAACTGATGCTGGCAGTTTGTTCCATGCTTCAGCGACTCTCAGTGTGAAAAAATGTTTCCTGAAGTCATGGGAGCTGTGCTGTTTTCTGACTTTGTAAATATGTCCACGGGTGTTAGATGGGTGGAGTTTGAAAAAGGTGCTCAGAGTTATTGTTTGTGCGATGGTTGATAATTTTATGGGTGTGGTGACGGTTATTTCGGTTAATCAAGAGGGTGGGCAATTAGATTGTTTCTGCGATTACATCTAATACACACTTTCTTTCAGAGTACTCCTGATTTGAATTGTTCCCTAAACAGTTCACGAAAACGCATACGATCTCCTCAACATAATGATTCAACCTCCAAAACTACAGGAGAAGATGAAGATGTAAATTCAATTATCACTTGTTTCTCTCTTTTGTTCTGCTTGCTTGATTTAAAAAAAATTTTTTTTTTGTATTCTATTTCCTTTTCTCTTTGCCTCGGCAAAGTTCGAAACCAAAAAAAAAAAAAAAAAAAAAAAACATGCTCAAAGAATATTCTGTATTCTCTCCCTCATTGTCCTTTTTGTTTTTTTTAAAATTTGGTTTTTACTCAGGAAGAAGGAATTGTGTCCAGGATCTTCACTGACCCTATGAGATGGGTGAAATTGGTGCAGCCAAGGTTCAGGCTGTGCAGCTGCGACTTTGACATTTAGGAAAGAAGGGAATTCCCGAGAGTGAAAAGTTCTGAGAGGGGGAGAATTGGCAGAAGAGTTAGTTTAGGAAGTCTGAGAGAAAAGACACGTAATGAACAAAGAGAGGAGATGAACCTGTCAGACTTCAGTCATCATCATCATCATCTTCTTCATTATCTTCTTCTTCTCCTTCTTCCTCCTCTTCTCCTTCCTCCTCTTCTCCTTCCTCCTCTTCTCCTCCTCCTCCTCTTCTCCTTCTCCTCCTCCTCTTCTTTCTTCTTCTTCCTCTTCCTCCTCCTCTTCTCCTTCCTCTTCTTTCTTCCTCTTCTTCTCCTCTTCTTCTCCTCCTCTTCTTTCTTCTTCCTCTTTCCTCCTCCTCTTCTCCTTCCTCTTCTTCTTCCTCCCCCTCTTCTTCTTCTTCCTCCTCCTCTTCTTCCTCTTTCCTCCTCTTCTCCTTCCTCTTCTTTCTTTCTCCTCCTCTTTCTCTCTTCTTCTTCTTCCTCCTCTCCTCCTCTTCTTCACCACCACCACCATCATCCATCCATTCATTCATTTTGTATGTTGGTGTAGGCTGGATGGTTTGACAGGATCTGTTGAGCTGCAGGGATGATGTGTCAAGTTGGCATGGTTTCTTCAGCTTGATTCCTCTTTCTAATGTCAACCAGTTCACAGTGTGTACTGGGTGTTTTTTCTCGTGCCACCACGACAAGTGAGGTTAACAAATAACTTGCAAGGAGTTAGCAAACAACTAACTGTGAGGAAGAGAGGCTATTGTAGTAGTAGTGGTTTTTTTTTTTCTTTTCTTCCCCACTTCCCATGGAATTTTTAACCCTTTAGCATTTAAACCAGCCATATCCGGCCAGAAGTATTCTGCCTGTTTTATGTCCAAACTGGCCACATCTGGTCTCTTACAACAACCCTACAATATCGTCTTAAAAATTAACAGCTACCTCATCATAATCTCATAGCTACAAGATAATGCATGATTAGTTCAAAGCAATGTGGATAAAAAAGGATTAATTTTGGCAGAATAATGCGAACACTAAAGGGTTAATTCATTTTGAAATGGTTGAAGTAGCTGAATTTTATGAATTCCAATTTCAAAAATGTAAAGTTTATAATATTGATTACAAATAACATTGGAACAAAAGGGAAATAACGAGATTTCAAATTTGGAACCTGCTTTGGAATTTCTTTTGTTTTCTTTGTGGCCATATTGACTACAGTCAATAAGGCGGGACGAGCTGGCAGAGACGTTAGCACGCCGGGCGGAGTGCTTCGTGGTATTTCGCCCGTCGCTATGTTCTGAGTTCAAATTCTGCCGAGGTCGACTTTGCCTTTCATCCTTTCGGGGTCGATAAATTAAGTACCAGTTACGCACTGGGGTCGATGTAATCGACTTAATCCGTTTCGTCTGTCCTTGTTTGTCCCCTCTATGTTTAGCCCCTTGTGGGTAATAAAGAAACACATATTGACTACTGTACTTATCTCAGGATGATGGAAAGTTGATCTGGGTAGGATTCAAATGCAGAATGTAAAGGGATGTAACCAAACACCACTAGGTATTTCATCTGATACTCAACTGGTTCTGCCATCAACCTCTTGAATTTCTGGGACTTTTTATTTATTCATTTAGATTAGCAAAAATTCACAAATTTATTTTTGAAGTCAAACACCATGGTTAAAGGGTAGGGTTTACTTTGTGATTGAGTAGAGAGGTTTAGTGTATTATTAGATGGTGGAGAGCTAAGAAATGAAGGAATAATACCATGGAAGTTAATGGACACACTTTCAAAACACTGTCTCGGAAGTGTTCTACTCACTGAGTGAATGGGGCGGAGAGACCTTTCTGTTAGCTGAAGAAACCAAAGTGTTTCACTGCAACATGTGTTTCACTGCTACATGTTTCACTGCTACATGTGATGTGTTCCTTCTTGCAGAGTATTCCTGATTCAAATTGTTCACCGAACAGTTCACGAAAACGCTCAAGGTCACCTCTACATAATGATTTGACCCCTAAAAAGATAAAAGAAAGTGAAGTAAGTAATGTTTTATTTAATATCTTTAATATTTCTCAGTATTCTCTGAGAACAATAGGTTTAGAAGGTGCAAACTTGAAAGGAATTATTTAAAGGGGTGGGAGGTCTTCTATTCAACAGTCAGTCCTGGTCAAGCATCAATGACATTTCAGCTGTCACTGCCCTTCTAGTTTGGTATATACAAGACTACATTACTCTTTTATTGTGGCTATGCTGGAGCACTTCCTTGGAAGGTCTTAGTTGAACAACTTGACCCCAGGACTTATTTTTTAAGCCTATTAGTCTCTTTTGCTGAACCACTAAGTTACAGGGTTGTAAACACACCAACACTGGTTGTCAAGTGGTGATGGGAGGAACAGATATATATACACACACACACACATACACAAATACAATGGGCTTCTTTCAGTTTCTGCCTACCAGATCCACTCACAATGCTTTGGTCAGCTTGAGGCTTTAAGTAGAAGACACTTACCCAAGGTGCCATGCAGTTGGACTGAACCCAGAACTATGTGGTTGGGAAGCAAGCTTCTTACCACACAGCTACACCTGTGCCTAAGAAATTACATGTCCTTTCATTTCAGGATGATTTGACTGCTGTTTCCAGCACCAAGTAGCCATGCAAAGGTTACCTAATAAATTGGATGTCTTTTTATAAATTAATAAGAATTTGAAATATATTTCTTCCATTGGTTCAAGGCTACACACATTTAGGAAGGTTGCAGTTTTTAATTATTCAGATGTGGTGACATGGGCCTGAGAACCTTGGTGGTTTGCTGTGCTTACCACCAAGCTAAGTATGGTTGCCCTTGCATACAGGCGTGTCCCCTGCATCCCTCTCTAGCTGAGCATCCCTAATTTTGTGGGCTCGTAAGTGCTGGTGCTATGTAAAAAGCACCCAGTACACACTGTAAAGTGGTTGGTACTAGGAAGGGCATCCAGCCATAGAAACCATGTCAAAATAGACAGTGAGGCCTGAACAACACTTCAGGTGGTCATCTCCTGTCATGCCAGCTTGGAAAATGGACGTTTGATGATAATGGATGGATGAATGAAATTAAAGCTCTGTTCCTTTGCTTGGGAACAGGTGAGAGTTGGTGACAGGAAGGGCATCCAGCCATAGAACACCTGCCGTCTCTGTGAATTCCATCCGACCAATGCAAGCATAGGATAGTGGATGTGAAATGATGATTTGAAGGGAATTCTGCTACCAGTGTTTCGGTTAATTTCAAAAAGAATCAAGAATTTGAAGAAATTCAATAAAGTAGATAGCTCAGTAATTATTATTAGGTTTTGAACACTACAAAAAGTTGTTACATAAAAATCCTGATGGAAGGTTGTAATATAATCATGAAAACTTTAAAACATACTGTTTTGTATGATAGAATTGGTCAATCCACATTACTCCGTAAGGAACATCAGGCTGGTTTCCTGGCTTCTCTGGTGTTTATATTCCTCCCTGGGACGAGATGCCAGTCTATTGCGGGATTACTCATTTTTACCGGCTGAGTGGACTGGGGCAATGTGAAAGGAAGTGTTTTGCTCAAGAACTCAATACATCACCTGGTCCAGAAACTGAAACCACAGTTTTGTATTTTTTTTTTCTACCAACTCCTTGAGATTGCTGCCCCTAATTCTCTCATAAGTGGAGGTGCTTGGCTTAGTGGTTAGAATTATGATTAGAAGATTCATTACCATCATCCGTCATTTGACGTCCGCTTTCCATGGGTTGAATGGCTTGCCAGTCCTCAGTCAAACTGTCCAACCCATGCTAGCATGGAATGTGGACATTAAACACTGATGATGATGATGATAAATTTTCTGATCACGATTCTGACCATTAAGCCATGCACCTCCACTTATGAGAGAATTAGGGGCAGCAATTTCATGGAGTTGGTATAAAAAAAAAAGGTTGAATTAAAAAAAAAAATCCTATTTTACTCAATAAAATATCTGAATCCCAAGGTTTTTGATGTCTCCTATTAATGGCATTGAACTGGTAGAGTTGTTGGGGGTGGGACAGGATGCTCTGTGGCATTTATTATAACTGTTTGTGCTGATAGTTCAACTTTGCCTTTTATCCCTTTGAGAGTGACATGAAAAGTAGTTCTATCAGTCCAAGATGGTAGATTGGTAGAACTAAGGAAATCAAACCAGACATCTTACAGCATTTCTTTCCATCTCTTTGTGTTCTGACTTTAAATTCCACTGCGCTCTACTTGCCTGATAGACTTAGTCATTCACCAGTTTCTTCCAGCCAGGCCTCTGGTTTGAGGATAGCTTCTTTCCTCCATCCCGTCAATCTCAGAGGCTATGTAAACGGTCATGGACACTGCCCCTTTTCCCTCTTGAATAAAAAGCACTTAAGGGACCAGGTAATAGTATTAAACCAAGCATTGGATTCATTGTCTTTTAATAAAGAAATTCACCCTGTTGACCATTGATGTCTGTTGTTCCTTCCAGAATGTTCCTGATTTGAATTCTTCACCCAACAATGCAATGAAGCGTTCACAGTCACCAGTACTTAATGATTCACCTCCAAAACAGACGAAAGAAAATGAAGTAAGTAAATAAAAAATAAAAAAAACATAAAGACTGTTTGATTATGCCATATCAGATTTGATCTTGAAGTGTTGAAGTATGAGGTCTCTTAGTTGTTGCTGTATTTTGCAGCATCCATGTCTACATAGCATATAATGTAAGCATTCAAACACATTGTCATTATCTTTTCAAATCCTCACAGTCTAGGAAGGACCCTTATCTTTTTTCCTTTTACTTGTTTCAGTCATTAGACTGCATCCGTGCTGGGTCACAGCCTTGATTTTGGTCTTTGATTTGTGTTTTTCATTCTTCCTCCATTGCTAGACAACCACTGTTGGTTTGTTTACGTCCTTATAACTTGGTGGTTTGGCAAAAATGACCAATAGAATAAGTACAATATTTAAAAAATAAGTTCAATTTGTTTGACTAGTTTTCACGATGGTGCCCCAGCAGGGCCATGGAACATTATCAAGATAAGTTAAAGATATTCTTTGTGTGTGTGTGTGTGTGTGTGCATGCATAATCAGAAGGCAGCACAGTTAGATGAACATTAATCAAAAATACCTGATGGTATTTGATTAGTTTGTTTTATGTCCAGGTGGACTTTGCCTTTCTCTTTTCAAATTCAATAAATTAGTATTGGGCAAAGTATTGGGGCCCGATATAATCAGCTAAAGGTCTTTAAATGGGTGTCCTATGACTGAAACCAGCAAAAGAAGGGAAAGAAATATGTGTATGAATTAATGTATGCACACACACACACACGCACAACTCTCGAGAGCTGAACATCAGAAGGTCTTCAGAGAAGAAATCCCTCTCAGGCAAGTGTCTTGGCCCTTAACTTCTTACACTGTATGTGGGCTGTGCTGCATCCAGGTCATGATTCCTGAATGCTCTTCTGCTGATGCTTTTTAGCCACTTGGCTATCAAGAGTTGGGCATTTGAACCACCTGGAGATTTCATCAAGTGTAACTCCTCTACATTGACTCAAAGAGAGAGAGAGAGAGAGAGAGAGAGAGAGAGAAAGGTGGGGTGCTGCTGTTTTAGTTAAGAATAAAAAGAAAACACAAAGATTTTTAGGAAGTTGTATTGAACTGGGTGGCAGTATTGTTTACTTCAGAAAATCCCTCAAAAATCCTAAATGTTTCATTGTTACATGTTCTGTGTTCCTTCTTCTAGAGTGTCCCTGATTCAAATTGTTCACCGAACAGTTCACGAAAACGCTCAAGATCACCTCTTCATAATGATTTGACCCCCAAAAAGATAAAAGAAAGTGAAGTAAGTAATGTTTTATTTAATATATTTTATATCTCTCAGCAGTCTTCAAGATCTTTGTATTGAAGGCACAAACTTGGAAGAGATATCTAAAGGGCTCATGTATTTGATTGTGGGGGTCATGCTATGGTTGGGATTTTAAGCTGTGACATACAATCACCAAATAAGAATTTTGAAAGAAGTATCTGTAAAATTAGTTTGTAAACATTGAGTGGCTATAGGGGTTCACCAGAATAAAATAATAAACAAAAGGGTCCATAGGCGCAGTAGCGGCTGTGTGGTAAGTAGCTTGCTAACCAACCACATGGTTCCGGGTTCAGTCCCACTGCGTGGCATCTTGGGCAAGTGTCTTCTGCTATAGCCCCGGGCCTACCAATGCTTTGTGAGTGGATTTGGTAGACGGAAACTGAAAGAAGCCTGTTGTATATATGTGTATATATATATATATATATATATATATATATATATATATATGTATATATATATGTGTGTGTGTTTGTATGTCTGTGTTTGTCCTCCTAGCATTGCTTGACAACCGATGCTGGTGTGTTTACGTCACTTAGCGGTTCGGCAAAAGATACCGATAGAATAAGTACTGGGCTTAACAAAGAATAAGTCCCGGGGTCGATTTGCTCGACTAAAGGCGGTGCTCCAGCATGGCCGCAGTCAACTGACTGAAACAAGTAAAAGAATAGATAAAAAATGGCTGTGAACTACTGTTGTATGCTAACTGCAATAAACTCCTCCAGTTTCTAGTCTTGTAACACTATCACCTGGACAGGTAACCACGCATATGAGGGAGATCTGTTTTGCTATTTCTAGCAGTGCATAGAAGCTCCCTCATTGGCTTGGGGCAGAGACAGTGAGCTGTTACGATTTGATATTAAAAATGGGAATCTATTAGTTGATAGGGCTTATTCAGTGCGTAAGTTTTAACATCCACGTTTCCATGCCTGCTTGGGTCGGGTCTAGGTTGTTGAGGCAGATTTTGTTTTACAGCTGGAGGCACTTCCTGTTGCCAATCCTTACCTGTTACCAAATGAACATGGTCAAACATGTTTTTGCAGAACATTGGAAAAGAATTGTATAGCTTATGGGACACTGACACAAAATTACAATTATTAAGCGAACACACAGACACACACACATGACAGGCTTCTTTGAGTTTCTGTCTTAAGGCCTTGGTTGGCTCAAAGCTATAGGGGAAGACACTTGCCTAAGGTACCATGAAGTGGGACTGAATTCAGAGAATTGTGATTGAGAAGCAAATTTCTTAACCACACAGCCACACTGTACCTTGATATATATATATATATATATGAAATTGCGAGGATGATCCGGTTCTTGACTGAAGATTGAAGGCTTCGAATGTCCCGTCCTTGTTTTTGTATCGTCTTCTAAATGTTTTGCGTTCTTGTCCCAGTTTGTATTTTTTTTACATATATATATATATATATATATATATATATAAACAAAGTAGGGTTGGGGGTTACTGCAAAAGTAAAAATATAAGGAAAAGAATCTGAAAAAGCAGGTGTCTTTTAAAAGTATTTATTAACTTAACTGGTTTCACTTATTTAAAATGATTTTACACTTTATTTTACTTTTGAAAATCTTTTTAAATAAGCAGAACTGGTTAAGAGCACAACGTGCTGCTTTGGGTCGCTTTACATGTAATATCTGTTGTTTCTTGCAGAGTGCTCCTGATACGAATTCGTCGCCCAACAATCCCAGGAAGCGTTCACAGTCACCATTACTTAATGATTCACCTCCAAAACAGATGAAAGAAAAAGAAGTAACGTTTTTTTTTCATCATCATCATCGTTCTTGCCTTTGTCTGTTAAATTTCTTGCTGAAGACGAGCACAGTTTTAATTGCATACTAATTTCATAATTCATGGATTAACATGCATAGCTTCTAATTAGTTTATGCCAGATGGAGATTCTGTTTGTTGTTAGATTTGTTATGTTTAATTAGATATATAGGACAACCTGTTTGTTGTTATAGCTATAAGTTGCATTTTAATTATTTCAATGAGAATATGATTGTTATAACTGATTACTTTTAATTATATATATATATATATATATATATATATATATATATATATATATATATATATATAATAACTTAATTAAGAAGCACCATTGGAGTGTGGTCAGTGCCAGTGCTGGCAGACTGGTCCTGTGCTGGTGGCACATAATAAGCACCATTCGAGTGTGATTGATGCCAGTGCTGGTGGCCCATAAAAAGCACCATTTGAGTGTGATTGATGCCAGTGCTGGCAGACTGGTCCTGTGCTGGTGGTACGTAAAAAGCACCATTCAAGCATGGTTGATGCCAGTACCACCTGACTGGTCCTCGTGCTGGTGGCACACGAAAAGCACCCATTACACTCTCGGAGTGGTTGGTGTTAGGAGGGGCATCCAGCTGTAGAAATTTTGCCAGATCAGATTGGAGCCTGGTGCAGCCTTCTGGCTTGCCAGCCCTCAGTCAAACCGTCCAATCCATGCCAACATGGAAAGCGGACGTTAAACGATGATGATATATATATAAAAATACAAAATGGGACAAGAACGCAAAACATTCAGATAGAAGATACAAAGAACAATATACATACATATGAATGAGAGCCTGTTTGTTGTTATTCCTTATAAAATTGTTGTCAACATTTAATGACCCCTTTCTATGTTAGCATGGGTTGGGGACAAAAAATGGTTATATTTTAATCATATATGAGGTTCTGTTTGTTGCTACAGTTTTTAGTTAGTTAAATTTAACTATTTTAATACCAACCTGTCCAAAATGACTCTTGGTTCTCCTGTATAAGCTTCTTGTTTTCAAGCGACCTAAATCAAAACATCCCATTAAATCTTCGTGTTAATTTGTTTCAAATGTCAGCTTACTAAATTATTCATAATTTACAATATACATTGTGAACCAAAAAGTGTATTTCTACAGAAGGAAGTAACAGAAAAATTCTGCATTAGGCAAGAAGTTGAAAAATTTTTTGGGCCCATGACACTCCATGGGCCTTAAGTAATGCATATGTAAAATTTGAATGAAATCGGTTGGGTTTGTCTGTCTGTGTGAATCCCTAAAACTCGAGAATTACCCAATCGATTTCATTCAAATTTTACATATGCATTGCTTAAGGTCCATATATATATATATATATATATATATATATATATAGGTAACAGAAAGTTGTTGTATATATATCTATGAGATTCTGTTGTATTTATTAGATAATTATAAATGTATATATAGTTTAATGTTATAAATGGTTGGAACGGACGTCTAAAAAGAGATCACATAGGCCTTTGATTCAAAATTTTTTCTAGCTGACCAGTCATATGTATTGTCTCTTGCAGAGTGCTCCTGATTTGAATTCTCCACCCAGCAATCCAAAGAAGCGTTCACAGTCTCCATTACTTAACGATTCACCTCCAAAACAGCTGAAAGAAAATGATGAAGTAAGTGGGGAATTGGTCACAAATTTATTTTCTTTTACATGAAAGCAGCCCCTTCCCCCAACAAACAAACCAAAAACTTAAAAGCTAGTTGGTTGTCTTTCGCTGTGTATATCAAACAATGAAGTGGATGAAATGCTGTGACACTCAACCAGTTCATGCCTGCATGCTGAATAAAAAGCATATAATACTCATTCAAAATTTGAGGCAGCAAGCTGGCAGAAACGTTAGCACGCCGGGCGAAATGCTTAGCGGTATTTCATCTACTGTTACGTTCTGAGTTCAAATTCCGCCGAGGTCGACTTTGCCTTTCATCCTTTCGGGGTTGATAAGTAAAGTACCAGTTACACACTGGGGTCAATATAATCGACTTAATCCCTTTGTCTGTCCTTGTTTGTCCCCTCTATGTTTAGCCCCTTGTGGGCAATAAAGAAATATATAATATTCATTCAAAATTTGATTTGATAACCATGAATCTATTGTTATAGTAAATGGTGGCAGTTGCAGGCTTTTAGTATTAGAAATAGGTTGCTTTTCAACCAGCACCTCTGTTCTTTACTGACAATATTTTACCTCCACCACTTATGGCTCAGCAGAATTAAATACCATACAAATATTTGCTGCTTACAGGTTGATTCCTCTTAGAAAAACTGCTTGCACATAAGTCATTTTTATCAGTTTTAATATAGGGGTGTAGGCATGGCTGTGTGGTTAAGAAGTTTGCTTCTCAACTGTTGTTTCAAGTCCAGTCCTACTGTGTGGCACCTTGGGCAAGTGTCTTCTTATGTAGAGGCCTGAGCTGTCCAGAGCCTTGTGCATGGATTTGGAAACTGAAAGTAAACCATTGTGTATGTGCATGGACACACTCACACACATATACATATATGTGTGCGTGTATGTTTGTGTCTCCTTGTCTTGACATTTGCATAACTGTTGTAAATGAATATATTATTCAATTCTGAATTTTTGTGAAAACATGTTTGGCCAGGGTGGGGATGTTACCTTGCTTGGAAAGAGGTGAGGGCTGGCAACAGGAAGGCTTCCAGCCATAGAAAACTCTGTCTCCAAGAACTCCATCCAATCCGTGCAAACATGGAAATGCCGACATTAGACACACACATGGAGGATAGGCTTCTTTCAGTTTCCACCTGAACCTGAAACCATGTGGTTGGGAAGCAAATTTCTTAACCATACAACCACACATTCACAGCAGAAGCATATAGCTAATTGGCTGCAAAGCATTCGATAATCTGTTTGCTCTACTCTTTCCGTTAATCCATTTCCATGTCCATCTCTTTATAAAAATATTTAATATTTATCCATGCTCATCCAGAAGATGCCAGTAACAGTTTTCGTTCTTTCTTTCTTTTCTTTTTTTCTCCTCTCTTGCAGTCCATGTATGATGTTCCCGAACTGACCAGTCCAACAACTCAGGTGGCTTCGCAACCTTTTGCTATTCCACGTAATGCAATACGGTTAAAACTTAAATGAAACGGCTAGTTTTTGTTGTTGTTGTTCTTCTTTCTTTCTATTGTTGGTGCAGTAGTATAGTCAGCTACTTCCAGTGTTCTCTGGATACACCTGCCCCCTCCCCCCACTTTTTTCTTTTTTTTTTCTCTCTCTCTCTCTCTCCCCCCCTTTTTATGTGGTCCATTGTAAGATTAAGTATGCGTGTGCTTAAGGGATTTAAGCTGGACCCTTGTAAGCAACACAAACCACCACCCCCATTTATTATATACTTGCTATAAAATATATATATGTATGTGTTTGTATGTATATATATATATATATTACCAAAAAAAGAAAATACTGGTGTATGATAGTAAAGAAAATATTAAAAAAAACATCATCGCTAAAAGAGTATGATAAAAGGTGGGGTGAAAAAAAAGTTCAGGATTGAGATGAACCTGTAATTTTTTTTTCCTTTTTTTTTTTTTTATTTTATTATTAAACTATTTCTTTCATTATTTTAAGCTCATCACTGAAATAAGTGGAGACAGAAACAGAAACAAAATTAAACAACATAAAAAAAAATACAAAAAAAAATATAAATAATCCCAAGAAAAATAGAAAAAAAAGTATCTTGTTAGAAGTTTGATAGGATAAATTTGAAGGAAAAATGGAAGAAGAAAAAATATTGTAAAAAAAAAAGAAAAAGTCCAAAATTTCATAAACTTTGACCTTTAGCTTAAATGTGTGTGTGTGTGTGTTTTCTTTCTAATTTTACAAAAAAAAAAAATTCTATCATTAATGCATATATCTTGATTGATTGATTATTTTTTGTGGGTTAGACTACTAGTTAATTACCCTGAATATATTTGGTTTAGTTCAGTATACATGTCTTGCTTAGGATAGCGGATGTCCCTCTTTCCTTGTCCTCCCCCACACAGTCTCCTCATGCGTGTCTCTTAGTCTGTCTGTCTGTCTGTGAGTGTGTGTGTGTTCATCTTCCATCTCATAAAAATAATTAAAAAAATGTCCCCTTCCAAAAAAAAAAAAAAAAATAAGGAATAGAAACAGATAGGCAGATGAATCTTTTCTCTTTACAATGGCTATTTGGTGTATGTGTGTGTCTGATATGTGTGTGCTTGTATTTTCCCCATACCTCTGTGTGTGTGTGGTGTGTGTAATATATATATATATACATATATATATATATATAGGTTTTGGCTATTGGGCTGTAGCTACACTGGGGCATCTACTTCAAAAGTTCAGTCAAGCTTATTGACCCCTAGTACTTAGATACACACACATATACATAATATATGTGTGAGTGTTGTGTATTTACAGGTATGTGTATGCACACACCTGTACACCTGTGTCCATGACCTGTAGAGCCAAAGCATGATTTTTTTCAGCCCTACTTAATCTTGGTGCTTGTATTTACACACAGATTAGAGCATACAGAAGTTTGTATGCATAACATCTCAGATGGCTCCCTGCCTCTGATATACGTTTCCTACAGCTTCGAAGGATTACTGTTGCCTCTGAAGACAATTGTTGACATGCTACACACACACGCACACACACACAAACACACACATTATATAACATTTTATAATATTGTATAAAATGACTTTAGTGGTATGAATTTTTTTTCTCATCTGATTTTTTTCTTTTTCCTTCTATTTTGGTATGGCTTCATCTTTTTTTTTTTTTTTAATTTAATTTTTACTTTATATGTTTTCCACATATAATACACACAAACCTGCACTCTTTTCTCTCTTCTTCTTTTCTTTGCCCCAAATTGTATTTTTGTGTCTTGCATATAATAGGAACCACATGAAAGCATGCTTCTTCATATATATATATACTGTGTGTGGGTGTGTACATGCGCAATATATATATATATATATATATATATATATAACATGTTAGCCTACATACATACATCAATTTATGTATGCATACAGATATACTTAATACAGTTTGAAAAGTTGTGGATTCCCTTTTTTACTTAACTGGATATGAACCCTGTAAAATGACCTGTGTGTTATTATGGAGCATGTTTGATAATTTTGTAACAAGATAGAGGAATTGCTTTCGGGATCCAAGATTTTTTTTTCTTCTCATTTATTGAATGGCATCTTGTCCTCTCTTTTGTTTTCCTATTAGAAATATTTTTAGTTGAATAATATTTTTTTGTTGTTTCTTTTTCAGGGTAAAATTGTATGGATGGTAAAATTTCGTGTATGTGTGTGTACACATAGATTTGAACATGTTAATCTTTTCTTTGTCTCTCTTTTTTCTCCTGATTACTGTGCAGTTGCAATACTGTGTGTGTGTGTGTGTATATATATATATAACTTACTCTTCTTGGGTATATAGAGAGACTGTTGTCATGATGTCAGCATAGAAATAGAGGTGTTATGACTTGTCTGTCTGTTCAATTCTTGCCTACATCAGACATCATCTCCAGTAGCAATTTTCCACCAGGAAGTTGCCTTCCAACTCCTCTTCATAATATACATAATAATAATAATAATAATAATAATTTTTACATATACATACAAATATATATATATATAATATATATATATATATAATTGGAAATTGCTGCCGGTTTGTGATGTTTAGTTAAAAATGGCTCTATTTCTGGGTTTATACACGTATTTTTATATTGCCTCAGTGTATATATATATATACACACTTTGAAGTACATGACTTGCATGCATTGCATTTGTTTGTGGCTATTCATTTCTTTTGAATCTAACCATTCAAGTTTATTTAAACTCTCGGGACACAAGTCACTTAATTGCAAACCTATTTCACCCACCAGCATTGTCCCCCCCCCCTTGCTCCTTCCCTCCCCCCACCCGTCTCCTTCCTCACTCATTGCCTAATTGTTTTTGCATTTAGAATAATAACCTCCTCCGCACATCCTCCTCCTCCTCTATTCACATGACATTGATAAAAAGAATCGTTAGTCTTAAATGCTGGAAGAAACACACTATGCATGACCACTCTCTCTCTCTCTCTCTCTCTCTCTATCTCCCACACATGCACCTTTTTTTAATTCTTTTATTTTCTCCCTCTCGTTCTCCCTGTCTGTGCTTTCTCTCTCTCTCTCTCTCTCTCTCTCTCTCTCTCTCTCTCTTCCTCTGTGTTCCAATGTCATCGGCCGTGTGCTAAGGCAGTGATCGTATTGTGGATCTGTGAGGTGGAATAATTCGTGCGTGAACTTTGTTGTGTTTGAGTTAGGTTTAGCGAGGTTGGCCAAGCTTGGCTAGAGAACGGTTTAACGGTAACGTGAGTATATAATAGTGCCGACATGATATTTTGAATATCGTGGATAGCGAATGTCAGCAGCATCTTGTGGACTTGATGTAGGATGGCGAAGAAGATGTTGTTTCTAGCAAATTCTTCTTTTTTTTTCTCCCCCCCAATTTTTGCAGCAGTCTATTAAAATGTCCACTGCGTGTGTGTGTGCATGCATGCATATATATATATATATATATATATATATATATGTGTGTGTGTATACATACACATGCTTGTACACAAGTAGTTTTCATAAATACCTCCCTTACATCCACCTATATTCAAAAGTTGTCTTAAGATTTTATATATATATATATATATATATAATATATATATATATATATAATATATATATATATATATATATATATATATATATATATATATATATAATATATATATATATATAATATATATATATAATATATATATATATATATATAATATATATATATATATATAATATATATATATATAAAGACACTTTCCCCCCCACTTGAAGGCATGGTGGGGGCAGAGGTGTGTCAGTTTCATTTTAAAAAAAAGAATTGAGACAATTTATTTAAAAAAAATATATACGAAAAAATATAAAAAAAAACCCACAAAAAGATGAAAGACAAAAACAGAACAAACCACACAGCCACTACATCTGTACATGATATTTATATTGGTATAATATTTTAATATCTAGGGAAGGGTATCTTAGTTATATTCCAGGAAGCCAGCAAGGCTGAAGAGAAAATGCCGGAAAGCATTTTTCTGACTGGTTTTTGAAATGACACAAAAGAAAAAAAAAATACAAAAAACAAACAAACAAAAAACCAACAAAACAAATGTAAGTTTGTCTTCTTCTTATTACTGATATCACCACCACCACCATCATCATCATCATCATCATCATTATTATTATTGTTACTTAAGGTGGCGAGCTGGCAGAATCGTGAACACACCGGGCGAAATGCTTTCCGGCATTTCATCCGTGTTTTTATGTTCTGAGTTCAAATTCCGCCGAGGTCGACTTTGCCTGTCATCCTTTCGGGGGTCGATAAAATAAGTACCAGTTGAACACTGGGGGTCGATGTAATCGACTTAAGGCCTCTCCTCCAAAATTACTGGCCATCTGCCAAAATTTGAGATCATCATCATCATCATCATCATTATTATTATTATTAAAAGCGGTGAGCTGGCAGAATCGTTAGCGCATCGGACGAAATGCTTAGTGGTATTTTGCCCATCACTGCATTCTGAGTTCAAATTCCGCTGAGGTTGACTTTGCCTTTCATCCTTTTAGGGGTTGATAAAATAAGTACCAGTTGCTTCCTGGGGTTGATCTAATCGACTGGCGTCCCCTCCCCCAAAATTCCAAGCCTTGTACCTTTAGTAGAAAGGATTATTATTTATCATTATTATTATTATTATTCTATTCTAGCAAGGATGGTGGAGTGTTAGACAAAAATGTGTATTTGGTTGTTTCTTTTTACAGTGGGTTCAACCACACACCCCTTTCCCACCCACTGAGGTCAAACATTGCCTTTCATTCTTTCCAGGAGTTGAAAATCACCAAGTTGAAGAACTGGTGGCAAAATTTAATTGAACACTGCCCCTTCACCTCTACCTCTTCCCCCCCACGGTAGAATTCCTGGTCTTTCTACCAGAAATATAAGACGGCCGTAGATTGGTCAGAATCGTGCTGGGTGGGTGGGTGGGTGTAGGGTGGGGAACGAATACTGTGTGGTGCTTGTTGTAGCTCTTTAGGTTCTGAGTTCAAATCCTACCAACGCGAGGTGAATGTTTGCTTGTCATCCTTTTTCAGGATCAGTGAAATAAAGAACTACTAAAATACTGGGGTCGTTTTATCAACCAAATCGCTCCCCACCAATACTCAGATTCTTGGTCTTCTGCTTAAATTAGAAACAATTATTATTATTATTATTGTGAAGGTGGCAAGCTGGCGTAAACATTAGCATGCTTAGAGGTATTTTGTCTGTTTTTATGTTCTGTGTTCAAATTCTGCTGTGGTCAACTTTGCCTTTCATCCTTTCAGGGTTGATAAATTAAGTACCAGTTGCGTTCTGGGGTTGATCTAGTTGACTGGCTCCCTCCCCCTGAATTTCGGGCCGTGTGCCCAGAGTAGAAAATATTATTATTATTGTCCATGAGGCAGTGAGCTGGCAGAATCTTTAGCGCACCAGGCAAAATTACGTGTCTCTGTGTTCTGAGTTGAAATTCCGCCACGGTCGACTTTGCCTTTCATGCTTTCAGGGTCAATAAATTAAGTACCATTATTATTGTTGAGGCAGCAAGCTGGCAAAATTGTTAGCATTTGTCGAACTATGGTTCTTATTATTCTTGTATAGCCCCTTCAAGAGTCATGGAGTGGCAGAACCTGTAGAATGGTGGCATAAGCCTTCACATTTAGTCAGGTCCCTTCACATTTTCTGTTCTAATCCCAGTAAGGCCTTTCATCCTTCTGGGTTAGCAGCCAAGTATCTGGTTGATTTAATTGGTTGTTTCCTCCTATAAATTGTGCTATTTTGCCAGTGCAAGAATTTATTATTATTATTCTCTATCATCATCATCCTCTATCATCATCATCATAGTCATCACCATCATTATTGTCAGCAACAAAGGCGGGGCAGATATATGGGGACAGTTGTCTAGTTGGGATGTTTCACTTAATACAGGCGAATTCTTAAAAATGGTTATTTTTGCCTTCATTCTTTCTCTAGTCAAGGAAACCTATACTAATGATATACTGTGTTGATCATATTGACTGTATGACTCTAAAAGAAAAAAATGCTTTCTGTTCAGTCAAAAAAAACAGTTACCATTATCATTATGCATGGTGATTGATAAAAGTACCTCTAATATACTTGGAATTTGATTGACAATATCCATTCTCTATAAATGGATTAATATAAATGACAATGTCCCTTATCTATAATGAATTTTTACATTGGCACAATTATTATTATTATTGAGTGAGAGAGCAGTGCATGCCATCAAAGTGACACTGGGGTACAAATATACGAAGCCCAGTATACCCATCATGACTACCCGTCTGATAAGGCACATGCATCACAACCATATGTGTGTGATATGGTGATTTCATACGAAGATAAACAGCACATGACCTTGCAGGTGGGGCCCAGTTAGAATTTTCTTCTGGTCGAGTAACCCATCCCACTCAGGTCCTTGAATAAGGGTTATTTAAGAATGTTAAATGAAACACCCATGTTTCCAGAGGTGAATTATTTAAACCCCAAATAATCCCTCTCTATTATTATTATTATTATTATTATTAAGACAGTGAGCTGGCAGAATTGTTTGTGTTGGATGAAAATGCTTAGCAGCGTTTCTTGTGGCTCTTTCTGTTCCGTGTCCATATTCCGTCAAAGTTCACTATGCCTTTCATCCTTTAAGGGTTTGACGTAATTGACCAACACAAAATTTCAGGTTTTGTACCCTGCAGTAGAAAGACTTTATTATTTCTGTGGTGGATTGGCAGAAATGGTTGAGAGTTCTCAAGCAAAGATATTTTACAGTATTCATGATTCTTCCATCACATTGTGAGTTCAAACCTCACTGAGGTCAACCTTCTTTCATTCTTCTGGGCTTGATAATGTATATATATAGTTCCAGTCAAAACTTGCGGCCAGTTATTGACTAATCTACCTCTCTTCACTAGACTTGTGGCTATCTGTCTATGTTAGAAACCATTATTGTTAACATTTTATTTGGCTTAATAAAAATTGGCTTGGTTTTCAGTTGCAGTCTGCACCACTTCAGTTGAGAGATATTCTTTACTCTCTCCCTTCTCAGGAGACCCCCCCCCCTTTTTTTTTCTTCTATGTGAAACAATTAACAAATAATTGTTTGGTAGATCAGCAAGTTGGCTCTTGAGCCTTGAGAATCTAGTTTCAAATTTTGTATGGGAACCCCCTTTCATTTACTCCCCTGACTTCTTGCCCCTCTCCCTCTCATCAGTGCACGGCCTGATATTTACAATCTTACAACAGCAGATCTCAGACTTCTTGTATAAGTTATATATGGTCCTACCAAGGTGAACGTAGGCATGTGGTGAACAGGATTAGAAAGAATCCCTTGCAGTAGTTGAGTAAGGATCTCATTATCTTCTGGGTTCAAAGCCTGCCAGGAATCAACCTTGTCTTTCATTTCTCCAGGGTCAGATAAATTCAGTACTGGTTAAGGTGATCAACTACCCTAAACTCCCAACCTCCACCTGTGTGTGTGCATGTTAGAAATTATCATCATCATCATCATTATCATTGTTGTTCTTCACCCCCCCTTGCCAAGATATATAAGTCTGTAAAACCCAGTTTCAATTCTTGCTTGTAGCCACTTCTCTTTCTGCTACTAACACTCCTGGGGAAAGGCATGAATGTAACACGATCCCATCCAAATCTAAAAGCCTTGAACCCATCTAAGGAATCATTGTTATTATTGTAGATTATACTAATTGATGTTTTATATCACCCCCCTCCCCTCACTTTTTTTATATTTTAATTTTATTTAAACCTCCCTTTTAAGTTTCAAATCAACTTAAAGATGTCATAAGTGAACTCACATCTCCTGATATTTCATTCATTGTAACTGATTCGTTCTTTTTCTTTTTTCTTCATTTTTATTGTTTTTTTTTGTTTTGCTTCAATGTCTATTATTATCATTATTAAATTTTTTGTTACTTGCAGACTAACACACACACACACACACACACACACACGTGTGCATACCTCACTTCACAGAGCGCACATGGCCCCCTACACACACACACAAAAAAAAATAAATGAAGAAACATGCTGCTCCCCGACACCCAATTTCACATTGCAGTAAATATGTGGTTGAAACCAAGCCAAAGTAAAAAAACAAAACAAAACAAAAAATATTAAAAAAAAACAAAACAAAAACAAACAAAAAGCAAAATATAAAAAAAACTCAAACAAACAGAACCACACCCCAAGTAAATGTAGACAAGGTGTTTGTACTCATCCTCTCTCTTTTTTTCTCTCTCTCTCTCTGTCAGCTTCGTCAAGAAACTGGTGTTTGGATATTTTTCATTTGGACTATTAATATGGCAAAAGTTTTATGATTTCTTCATCTTCTCCACACACACACACACACACACACACACACACAAGATCACATACTCACTGTTTTTATATATATTTTTTTTCTATTACTTATTCTTCCAATTTAATTTCTTTTTGCCTCCTCTTTCCTGTCCCCTGTCTTATTTTCTTTCCTTCCTTCTAAAAAAAAAAGTTTAAAAAAAAAAAAGAAAGCCAACTTGCTCTTCCCTTTTTGCAGTTTTGTGTCTATATTCATTTCTTTCCCCCCTCCCCCCTCTGTTTTTTTTTTTTTTCCTTTCTATATACATATATATATATTTTCTTTTTACAGCTGTTAAGCATTCCTTATTCCTAGGTAACATCTTGTAAGATTATTTTTTTAATTAAAAATTTTCATTCTCAAACTGTTTTGTCTTTTGTTTTTCTTTTCTTTTTCTTTTTACTTGTTTCAGTCATTTGACTGCGGCCATGCTGGAGCACCGCCTTTAGTCGAGCAAATCGACCCCGGGACTTATTCTTTGTAAGCCCAGTACTTATTCTATCGGTCTCTTTTCCCGAACCGTTAAGGGACGGGGACGTAAACACATCAGCATCGGTTCTCAAGCAATGCTAGGGGACAACACAGACCCACAAACATATACACACACACAACACACACACACACACATATATATATATATATATATATATATATATATATAATATATATATATATATATATATATATATACATATATACGACAGGCTTCTTTCAGTTTCCGTCTACCAAATCTACTCACAAGGCTTTGGTCAGCCCGAGGCTATAGCAGAAGACACTTGTCCAAGATGCCACGCAGTGGGACTGAACCCAGAACCATGTGGCTGGTTAGCAAGCTACTTACCACACAGCCACTCCTGCGCCTGTCTGTTTCTTTTTTTTAAGAAAAATGTTATTGGTGTTTCTACGTTTAATAATTTGAACGGCTGAATAGGGACGGGTAATTTTGGCCTGTCACCACCACCACCATCATCATTTAACGTCTGTTTCCATGCTGGCATGGGTTGGTCGGTTTGACAGGAATTGACCAGCCAGGGAGCTGTGCAGGCTCCCAGTTGTCTGTTGTGGCCATGCTTTTACTACAGCCAGATGCCCTTCCTAACATCACTGTGTGCTGGACGCCTACTATGTGCTCCCTGCACGAGTGCATTTTATCTGGTACTAGCAAACTGCAAAGAACAAATCTGTATGTGTGGAGGACAGTGATTTTACTCAACTTGACCTGCCTTCTCAAATACAGCAAATTGCCACAACTCCTAGTTCTTTATCTTTTTTTTCCAGTTTTTAAATTTTTAAACATATTTTTAACCACCAAGGAGTTGAAAGCCTAGTACTTAGCGTTGGGTCAACCAAAGTCTTGTGAATGGGTTTGGTAGAATAACAGGTCCAACTTACACAGAGTTTACACACAAGTACATACATGATGATTGCTTCATCTTGACATGATGGTCTCCCATCAACACACACACAATCATACATACATACATACATTATGGCTGCCCCCTTGTTATCGAGTATGGCCATTGCACAAAGCTTATCTGTTACTGGTGCTGTGATCGAATGTGACATACATATATACATACATACATACATACATTCATGAGGGACCATGGCCTTTCTCTGAGAGTCTCTGACACTGATGGAGGAATGAAAGCGAGAGAGAAAGGCATTATGGAACTAGTAACTAGTATCAGTGGTTGCAGCTGTGAGAACTCTCCTAAAGACACCCTAAGACATGTACTGCAGAGTTGAATTCAATTGAGCACCGTCTCTCTCTCCCTCCACAGTGTAGGACTCCAGTTGACCTTGCCCCCACCCAGATTTGTGACTTACGCCAAAGCAAGCAATTTACTCTTTTACTTGTTTGTCATTTGGCTGTGACCATGCTAGAGAGCACTGCCTTGAAGGATTTTAGTCGAACAAGTCAACCTCCAGGACTCTTGTTTTTTTTTTAAAGCTTAACACTTACTCTTGGTCCTTTTTGGTGAACTGCGAAGTTATGGGAATGTAAACACACCAACACTGGTTGTCAAGCGGTGATGGGAAAACAAACAAACACACACAGGCATATATATATATAAAATGCGTGGCTGTGTGGTAAGAAGCTTGCTTCCCAACCACATGGTTCCAGGTTCAGTCCCGCTGTGTGGCACCTCAGGCAAGTGTCTTCTGCTATAGCGTCGGGCTAATCAAAGCCTTGTGAATGGGTTTGGTAGACGGAAACTGAAAGAAGCCCGTCTATATATATATATATATATATGTTTATGTTTGTCCCCAGCCCCACCATCGCTTCACAACCGATGTTGGTGTGATTACATCCCCATAATTTGGAGGTTTGGCAGATGAGACCGATAGAATAAATATTAGGCTTACAAAGAATAAGTCATGGGGTCAATTTGTTCGGCTAAAGGCAGTGTTCCAGCATGGCCGCAATCAAATGACTGCAACAAGTAAAAGAATAGAATAAAATAATACACACACACAATGGGCTTCTTTCAGTTTCCGTCTACCAAATCCACTCACAAGGCTTTGATCAACCCGAGTCTATAGCAGAAGACATTTGCCGAAGGTGCCATTCTGTGGGACTGAACCTGGAACCATGTGGTTGGTAAGCAAGCTTCTTACCATACAGTCATGTCTGTCAGGTTTTTCTTTTTTCTGCCCTTAGTGGTGCTCTTCAGTTAGACACAGCATGGGTCAGTAATGACTGTGACCTATCTTAAGTCAAATCATTATTCAATACACGCCCGAAAAGCTCTATTTGCGACGATTTCATCTCAATCGAAGGAGAGGGGCTTTCTCCGTCCGGGTTGCGGATCCGTGGAATAAGCTGCCAGACGAGATAGTGAAGATGCCGACGACCGCTCGGTTCAAAGTCTCTCTTGACCAGAAATGGCCTGAACTCTTTGCATGAACACTCTCCGTGTACATAACTCCATGTCCCCCTACATGGCCTTGCTTTTTGCTTTTTGAGCCAAAAAATTAACTTAACTTAACGTTTGCTTCCCTGAGACATGTGTGTGTTTCTGACATGCAAATGAGCCAGCGAGGAGCCCTTACTAAAAATAGCAGCTAAATATACTTCAAGTAACACTTGTGTTCTAAAAAACTGGATGGCTGCTGGCACTGGTGAGGGGAACCATGTAAAAAAAAAAAAAAAGCCCAGTACACTCTTTAAAATGGTTGGTGTTAAGAAGGGCATCCAGCTATAGAAACCAGGCCAAAACAGGTGGTGGAAGCTGGTGCATTTCGTGGCCTTGCCAGCTCCTTGTTAAACTGTCTAACCCATGCTAGCATGGAAGTCAGACGTTAAATGATGGTGGTGATGATGACTACGTAGGGAAATGTTGATCTTTAAACATTATCTGAAAAGAAAAGATGAATTGGTCACGGCTGGAATGCCTTTACTCACATATGGCAGCTGTTAGGGTTGACCTGGACTCAAGGAACGGTTTGGTGTTATCGATGTTTTTACGTAGTTTTAACAACAGCACAGAACTGAAGTCTTACATCCGACAACACTGAAAATATCTTCTGCAGCGGAAGCCACTAAGTGGCCACATGAACCACTAGAAATAGCAGTCAAGTCTCACTGAAATTGTACCCTATCGTCTGAGAAAGGACACTGGGGAATGTGATCCTAAGTTCCCTGATCATAGGTAAGAGACAGGATAGCCACGGTTGGAACATTTCATCATAACTCTTGTCAATCAGCACTGACCTGGAGTTAAACAGTAGCATTTTCTTCCCTTTCACTGGGAAACTACAAGGTTACACGACTGGCGAGAAATAACAGCCAAACTCTCAACACAGTGAAGAAAGAGGCACTCATTGGGTCACTACATAACGCCACCGTTAACAAAATCTTAGGGTATGCATAGGAAGCCGAGGCGGCGGCGAGCTGGCAGTAACGTTAGCACACCGGGCGAAACGTCTAGCGGTATTTTGTCTGCTGTTACGTTCTGAGTTCAAATTCCGCCGAGGTCGACTTTGCCTTTCATCCTTTCGGTGTCGATAAATTAAGTACCAGTTACGCACAAGGGTCGATGTAATCGACTTAATCCGTTTGTCTGGTGGAATAGACTGCGCCTATTTTAATCCCGATAAAGATTATGCATTTAAAATACAAGTATTTCCGAGATAAAGTAATTGGTTGATCGTAATTAAAATTCAGAGTTGCATCGATACACCAAAATTGGGAGTAATCTGAGCAAAATTAAGGGGTCTCATTTAATGAATGAGAAAGACTGGAGGCGACCCCCTTCGGTCATGATTGACCATAGGATTGCACCTAGAAAGTTACCCTCCGAGGCACAAGTCCGGGCAAGGTTGTTTGTGTAAGACCGCAGTCGCCCATGCGCTGCAACTTCCCCTCTCTACATCACTGATGTTATCCAAGGCAAAGGCCGATACAGCTATATATATATATTTGTATTTTAAATATAAGTATTGCAAATGGTTTAGATATTTTATTTTTCAAATCACTGTCTTCTATATCAGGGTTGGCCAACCCGAGGCCCTCGATCCGCATGCGGCCCGCAGATTTCTGTCTTGCGGCTCGCTTGATACTTTCTTGAAATGGCTTTATTTAAACAAACATTTGAAAAAAATTTATCAAGAATTAAAGTTTGTAATGAAAAGTAAAAAAGGAAGATACTTTCCAGCCGCATAGTTCCGGGTTCAGTCCCACTGCGTGGCACCTTGGGAAAGTGTTTTCTACTATAGCCTCGGGCCGACCAAAGACTTGTGAGTGGATTTGATAGACGGAAACTGAAAGAAGCCCATCGAATATATGTAAGTGTGTGTGTGTGTGTGTGTCTGTTTGTCGCCCCACCGTTGCTTGACAACAAATGTTGGTGTGTTTACGCCCCCGTAACTTAGCGGTTCGGCAAAAGAGACCGATAGAATAAGTACAGGCTTAGGAACAATTAAGACCTGGGGTCGTTTTGCTCGACTAAAGGCGGTGCTCCAGCATGGCCGCAATCAACTGACTGAAACAAGTAAAAGAATAGAATACTGTTTTTCCTATGATAATATTTTATGCTGAATGAACGACCATTCATTCGTGACACGAGAAAGCGAAATGCTTTCAATTCTATTAGTATACAAGCGGTCTCCAAAAGACTTCCTGTGATTAAACTGGCCCGCTATGTAATTCCGAGTTGGCCAGGCCTGTTCTATACCTATTTCTTTATTAGCCACAAGGGGCTAAACATAGAGGGGACAAACAAGGACAGACATAGGTATTAAGTCGATTACATCGACCTCAGTGCGTAACTGGTACTTTAATTTATCGACCCCGAAAGGATGAAAGGCAAAGTCGACCTCGGCGGAATTTGAACTCACAACGTAACGGCAGACGAAATACCTATTTCTGTACTACCCAGAAGGGGCTAAACATAGAGGGGACAAACAAGGACAGACAAACGGATTAAGTCGATTATATCGACCCCAGTGCGTAACTGGTACTTAATTTATCGACCCCGAAAGGATGAAAGGCAAAGTCGACCTCGGCGGAATTTGAACTCACAACGTAACGGCAGACGAAATACCGCTAAGCATAAAGGATGAAAGGCAAAGTCGACCTCGGCGGAATTTGAACTCACAACGTAACGGCAGACGAAATACCTATTTCTTTATTACCCACAAGGGGCTAAACACAGAGGGAACAAACAAGGACAGACATAGGTATTAAGTCGATTACATCGACCTCAGTGCGTAACTGGTACTTTAATTTATCGACCCCGAAATGATGAAAGGCAAAGTCGACTTCGGCGGAATTTGAACTCACAACATAACGGCAGACGAAATACCTATTTCTTTTCTGCCCTCAAAGGGTTAAACACAGAGAGGACAAACAAGGACAGACAAACGGATTAAGTCAATTATATCGACCCCAGTGCGTAACTGGTACTTATTTAATCGACCCCGAAAGGATGAAAGGCAAAGTCGACCTCGGCGGAATTTGAACTCAGAACGTAACGGCAGACGAAATACCGCTAAGCATTTCGCCCGGCGCGCTAACGTTTCTGCCAGCTCGCCGACCTTCGTTCTGATTTCGCCATTTGTCGCTCTTTAACGATGTCACGACGTCTCTCAAGGGACACTATCGCTCACGTTGAGAATCACTTGTCTAATAGTATCCCCAAAAAAATGGAGTTGCCTCCCCTGTTTTTGTTTTTAAACTTTCCAGACGTTTCTCCTGACTCAAAATTTCTTTTTACAAGGTAGAAGGGTCAATGCAAGTCTTCAGAAAATAACACTTGCCCAAGATGACACGCAGTGGGATCGAAACCGAGACGTTGTGGAGCTAACTTCTAACCCATTCGGCCACACTGTACTCAAAATCCTGAATACTCTCTTTACTCTTTTACTTGTTTCAGTCACTTGACTGTGGCCATCCTGGAGCACCGCCTTTAGCCGATCAAATCGACCCCAGGACTTATTATTTGTAAGCCTAGTACTTATTCTATCGGTCTCTTTTGCCGAACCGCTAAGTTACGGGGACGTAAACACACCAGTATCGGTTGTCAAGTGATGTTGGGGGGGGGGGGGACACACACACACACACACACACACACATATATATACGACGGGCTTCTTTCAGTTTCCGTCTTCCAAATCCACTCACAAGGCTTTGGTCGGCCCGAGGCTATAGTAGAAGACACTTGCCCAAGGTGCCACGCAGTGGGACTGAACCCGGAACCATGTGGTTGGTAAGCAAGCTACATACCACACAGCTCACTCCTGCGCCTATCTAAATCAAAAATAGAATTCCACAGTTGTAGCAGACCTGGGGCTAAACAGCCACAGCTAATAGTTTCAACCGAGATAGAAGACCGCGGAAAAGATTGATTTTGATTTCACCGTAACATCACTAAAAAAGATGACGATTTGACAGAATCGTTAGAGTGGTGGTTTCAGTAGAAGAGAATATGTATTTGTGAGCGTATACGTTTTTGTTTGTGTCTCTTTTACTTGTTGCAGTCATTTGACTGTGGCCATGCTGGAGCACCGCTTTTAGTCGAGCAAATCGACCCCAGGACTTATTCTTTGGAAGTCTAGTACTTATTCTATCGTTGTCTTATGCCGAACCGCTAAGTTACGGGGACGTAAACGCACCAGCATCGGATGTCAAGTGATGGGGGGGGACAGACACACAACATCACACACAAACACACACACACACACACACACACACACACCACACACACACACACACACACACCCAACACACAACACAACCACACATATATATATATATATATATACGACGGGCTTCCTTCAGTTTCCGTCTACCAAATCCACTCACAAGGCTTTGGTCGGCCCGAGGCTATAGTATAAGACACTTGCCCCTGGTGCCACGCAGTGGGACTGAACCCGGAACTTTGTGGTTGGGAAGCAAGCTGCTTACCACACAGCCATCATCTGAAAGTCTCCACCTTTTGCTTCCTCTCGTTTTGTCTTTGTACGTATTTGTATGTATGTATGTATGTGTATATAACTGTATGTATGTGTATGTGTGTATATTTCTGTGTACGTGTATGTATGCATTTAAGTATAATTACTCCTATATTCGTATCTATTTAGATGTGCTCATGTATGTATGCAAATATATGGATATGTGTGTGTGTGTGTGTGTGTATATATATATGTATGTATATGTATGTATGGATGGATCTCCGTCATTTGATGTCGAGGATTCATTTGTTCGATCAACTCCAGAGCAAAGATGAAAGAAAGATAAGCGAATAAAATCGTATATAAATGATTTTTCGATGCAAAGAAAGAAAATCGCATTATATTCGAGATCACATTCTATTCACAGAAATGTGGTGATACTGTAATAAGAAGTGGGGTCGATTCATTCGACAAATGAAAGCACCTCAAATCTGTGCCCCAGCTCGGCCGCAGTCTAATGGATGAAAACAAAAAAGATACAAGATATATACTGGAACGTTGTCCCCAGTATAAAGAAAGAGTCTTTTGCTAATGTGTTTTTTCCACTGCTTGAAATTTCACCAGAATATTTTCAATAAATAATAAGTACTAGGCTTACAAAGAATAAGTCCTGGGGTCGATTTATATATAACTAGCAGTATCGCCCGGCGTTGCTCGGGTTTGTAAGGGAAATAACTATATAAGCATGTTTAGAGAGTTATAGCCAAAAAATCGCAAAAAATGCATTAAAAATGGAAAAAAACGATGGTAAATTTTTTTAAATCGTTGACTCATCGTA
>NC_043010.1:66417521-66447521 GCF_006345805.1 Octopus sinensis
GGTCGGCCCGGAGCTATAGCAAAGAACTGTTGCCCAAGGTGCCATGCAGTGGGACTGAACCCGGAACCATGTGGTTGGGAAGCAAACTTCTTGTCACACAGCCACCTCTGCGCCTATGTGTAAACTCAAAGGTGTTTATGATATACTCTTTACTCTTTTACTTGTTTCAGTCATTTGACTGCGGCCATGCTGGAGCACCGCCTTTAATCGAGCAACTCGACCTCGGGACTTATTGTTTTGTAAGCCCAGTACTTATTCTATCGGTTTCTTTTGCCGAACCGCTAAGTAACGGGGACATAAACACACCAGCATCGGTTGTCAAGCAATGCTAGGGGGGACAAACACAGACACACAAACACACACACGCATATATATATATATATATATATATATATATATTATATATATATATACACGACGGGCTTCTTTCAGTTTCCGTCTACCAAATCCAATCACAAGGCTTTGGTCGGCCCGAGGCTATAGTAGAAGACACTTGCCCAAGGTGCCACGCAGTGGGACTGAATCCGGAACCATGTGGTTGGTAAACAAGCTACTTACCACACAGCCACTCCTGCAATTTTTCTATTTGCTGTTAATAACAAATGATATATTATTTTAAAATGAAATTCCTATCTTATTTATGTCTGAGATAAAACATTTCCCTCCCCTGGGACACCCCGTCGAGGATTGATCAGCTCCCAGCCTGTGTCCAGTTGACACCTGACCTCTGCAGTGTTTTACAGCGTCTTGGTCTTCAGCCACCTTAAGGCAACGTTTCCGTACATCATCCTGTGATGGCCCTAAAGATGTCATCAACGATGTTTCTTGAGTGTTTCGGGTCTTTCAGCAATCAGAAACCCCACCTCCTAGGACACCCCGTCTAATGTTGATCAGACCCTAGCCTGTGTCCAGTTAACACTGTCCTTTCCAGGATTTACAACGTCTTGATCTTTAGCCATATCCAACTTGATGGCCTTCTCGTCTACTGTCTCTCGTGATGACCTGTGTGTTGTCCACAGGGTCATATTAGGCGGCGAGCTGGCAGAAATGTTAGCACGCCGGGCGAAATGTTTAAGGTTAGTCAGGGTTAGTTAGGGTTAGGGATAGGGGTGGGGGGAGGGTATCTTTTTTTCTTCAGAAATGTAAATAAACCCAATCTGTTTCTTAAACGAGGGACATATTCATACGGCACAGAATGTTTTTCACCTCAATAGACGTCATTGATTGGTTGAAATTGCAGAAATTGAAAAAAAAAAAAAAAAACACAAATATCTTACAAACTATAGAATTTTCTCAATAAAGCCAAGAGAAAAAGATGTTTTATAAACACATTCTACCAGTATACGAAGTTTAAAAGTGTTTAGTTACGTGGAAATTATTTTAAAAAACTGCCGGTCCAACCGAAAAGATCCTGGAACAAAATCACGTTTTATTCAACACCATAAATAAAGCTTGGAAACAAGAAACAAAAAAATTGTATTTGCTATTTATGAAAGTTTTCCATTGGCTGTTTTTTTTCCTCTAACCTTTTCTCTGACCTTTTCTACGATTTCGCCTCCTCGAATTCTGCGCTTTTTTTCATACATAATTCATCATGGATTACATTTCTAATGTGTCACTCCCTTGCAATATGATAAGGGTGTGCTTTAAGAGACATATGACTGCTATTTCTAGCTGGTCGAATTACCGCATGTATAGTCTCTTTGTTGTTGGTGTTTAATCCCGGATTAAACCAGATTTGAGTAGACTTATATAAATAAAACTTGTTCTAGATCTTTTATCGTCTGCTTGTTTCTGTCATTTGACTGCGGCCATGCTGGGGCACCGCATTCAAGAATATTTAGTCGAATGAATCGACCCCAGTAGATCTTTTATCGTCTGCTTGTTTCTGTCATTTGACTGCGGCCATGCTGGGGCACCGCATTCAAGAATATTTAGTCGAATGAGTCGACACCAGTAGATCTTTTATCGTCTGCTTGTTTCTGTCATTTGACTGCAGCCATGCTGGGGCACCGCATTCAAGAATATTTAGTCGAATGAATCGACCCCAGTAGATCTTTTATCGTCTGCTTGTTTCTGTCATTTGACTGCGGCCATGCTGGGGCACCGCATTCAAGAATATTTAGTCGAATGAGTCGACACCAGTAGATCTTTTATCGTCTGCTTGTTTCTGTCATTTGACTGCGGCCATGCTGGGGCACCGCATTCAAGAATATTTAGTCGAATGAATCGACCCCAGTAGATCTTTTATCGTCTGCTTGTTTCAGTCATTTGACTGCGCCATGCTGGGGCACCGCATTCAGAATATTAGTCGAATGAATCGACCCCAGTAGATCTTTTATCGTCTGCTTGTTTCTGTCATTTGACTGCGCCATGCTGGGGAACCGCATTCAAGAATATTTAGTCGAATGAATCGACCCCAGTAGATCTTTTATCGTCTGCTTGTTTCTGTCATTTGACTGCGGCCATCTGGGGCACCGCATTCAAGAATATTTAGTCGAATGAATCGACCCCAGTAGATCTTTTATCGTCTGCTTGTTTCTGTCATTTGACTGCGGCCATGCTGGGGCACCGCATTCAAGAATATTTAGTCGAATGAATCGACCCCAGTAGATCTTTTATCGTCTGCTTGTTTCAGTCATTTGACTGCGGCCATGCTGGGGCACCGCATTCAAGAATATTAGTCGAATGAATCGACCCCAGTAGATCTTTTATCGTCTGCTTGTTTCAGTCATTTGACTGCGGCCATGCTGGGGCACCGCATTCAAGAATATTTAGTCGAATGAATCAACCCCAGTAGATCTTTTATCGTCTGCTTGTTTCAGTCATTTGACTGCGGCCATGCTGGGGCACCGCATTCAATATTTAGTCGAATGAATCGACCCCAGTAGATCTTTTATCGTCTGCTTGTTTCTGTCATTTGACTGCGGCCATGCTGGGGCACCGCATTCAAGAATATTTAGTCGAATGAATCGACCCCAGTAGATCTTTTATCGTCTGCTTTTTCTGTCATTTGACTGCGGCCATGCTAGGGCACCGCATTCAAGAATATTTAGTCGAATGAATCGACCCCAGTAGATCTTTTATCGTCTGCTTGTTTCTGTCATTTGACTGCAGCCATGCTGGGGCACCGCATTCAAGAATATTTAGTCGAATGAATCGACCCCAGTAGATCTTTTATCGTCTGCTTGTTTCTGTCATTTCACTGCGGCCATGCTGGGGCACCGCATTCAAGAATATTTAGTCGAATGAATCGACCCCAGTTGATCTTTTATCGTCTGCTTGTTTCTGTCATTTGACTGCGCCATGCTGGGGCACCGCATTCAAGAATATTTAGTCGAATGAATCAACCCCAGTAGATCTTTTATCGTCTGCTTGTTTCTGTCATTTGACTGCGGCCATGCTGGCACCGCATCAAGAATATTTAGTCGAATGAATCGACCCCAGTAGATCTTTTATCGTCTGCTTGTTTCAGTCATTTGACTGCGGCCATGCTGGGGCACCGCATTCAAGAATATTTAGTCGAATGAATCGACCCCAGTAGATCTTTTATCGTCTGCTTGTTTCTGTCATTTGACTGCGGCCATGCTGGGGAACCGCATTCAAGAATATTTAGTCGAATGAATCGACCCCAGTAATCTTTTTCGTCTGCTTGTTTCTGTCATTTGACTGCGGCCATGCTGGGGCACCGCATTCAAGAATATTAGTCGAAGAATCGACCCCAGTAGATCTTTTATCGTCTGCTTGTTTCTGTCATTTGACTGGCGGCCATGCTGGGGCACCGCATTCAGAATATTTAGTCGAATGAATCGACCCCATAGATCTTTTATCGTCTGCTTGTTTCAGTCATTTGACTGCGGCCATGCTGGGGCACCGCATTCAAGAATATTAGTCGAATGAATCAACCCCCTAAAGATCTTTTTATCGTCTGCTTGTTTCAGTCATTTGACTGCGGCCATGCTGGGGCACCGCATTCAAGAATATTTAGTCGAATGAATCAACCCCAGTAGATCTTTTATCGTCTGCTTGTTTCAGTCATTTGATCTGCGGCCATGCTGGGGCACCGCATTCAAGAATATTTAGTCGAATGATCGACCCCCAGTAGACTTCTTTATCGTCTGCTTGTTTCTGTCATTTGACTGCGGCCATGCTGGGGCACCGCATTCAAGAATATTTAGTCGAATGAATCGACCCCAGTAGATCTTTTATCGTCTGCTTGTTTCTGTCATTTGACTGCGGCCATGCTAGGGCACCGCATTCAAGAATATTTAGTCGAATGAATCAACCCCAGTAGATCTTTTATCGTCTGCTTGTTTCAGTCATTTGACTGCGGCCATGCTGGGGCACCGCATTCAAGAATATTTAGTCGAATGAGTCGACACCAGTAGATCTTTTATCGTCTGCTTGTTTCTGTCATTTGACTGCAGTCATGCTGGGGCACCGCATTCAAGAATATTTAGTCGAATGAATCGACCCCAGTAGATCTTTTATCGTCTGCTTGTTTCTGTCATTTGACTGCGGCCATGCTGGGGCAACCGCATTCAAGAATATTTAGTCGAATGAATCGACCCCAGTAGATCTTTTATCGTCTCCTTGTTTCTGTCATTTGACTGCGGCCATGCTGGGGCACCGCATTCAAGAATATTTAGTCGAATGAATCGACCCCAGTAGATCTTTTATCGTCTGCTTGTTTCTGTCATTTGACTGCGGCCATGCTGGGGCAACCGCATTCAAGAATATTTAGTCGAATGAATCGACCCCAGTAGATCTTTTATCGTCTGCTGTTTCTGTCATTTGACTGCGGCCATGCTGGGGCACCGCATTCAAGAATATTAGTCGAATGAGTCGACACCAGTAGATCTTTTATCGTCTTCTTGTTTCTGTCATTTGACTGCGGCCATGCTGGGGCACCGCATTCAAGAATATTTAGTCGAATGAATCGACCTCAGTAGATCTTTTATCGTCTGCTTGTTTCAGTCATTTGACTGCGGCCATGCTGGGGCACCGCATTCAAGAATATTTAGTCGAATGAATCGACCCCAGTAGATCTTTTATCGTCTGCTTGTTTCAGTCATTTGACTGCGGCCATGCTGGGGCACCGCATTCAAGAATATTTAGTCGAATGAATCGACCCCAGTAGATCTTTTATCGTCTGCTTGTTTCTGTCATTTGACTGCGGCCATGCTGGGGCACCGCATTCAAGAATATTTAGTCGAATGAATCGACCCCAGTAGATCTTTTATCGTCTGCTTGTTTCTGTCATTTGACTGCGGCCATGCTGGGGCACCGCATTCAAGAATATTTAGTCGAATGAATCGACCCCAGTAGATCTTTTATCGTCTGCTTGTTTCTGTCATTTGACTGCGGCCATGCTGGGGCACCGCATTCAAGAATATTTAGTCGAATGAATCGACCCCAGTAGATCTTTTATCGTCTGCTTGTTTCTGTCATTTGACTGCGGCCATGCTGGGGCACACCGCATTCAAGAATATTTAGTCGAATGAATCAACCCCAGTAGATCTTTTATCGTCTGCTTGTTTCAGTCATTTGACTGCGGCCATGCTGGGGCACCGCATTCAAGAATATTTAGTCGAATGAATCGGCCCCAGTAGATCTTTTATCGTCTGCTTGTTTCTGTCATTTGACTGCGGCCATGCTGGGGCACCGCATTCAAGAATATTTAGTCGAATGAATCGACCCCAGTAGATCTTTTATCGTCTGCTTGTTTCAGTCATTTGACTGCGGCCATGCTGGGGCACCGCATTCAAGAATATTTAGTCGAATGAATCGACCCCAGTAGATCTTTTATCGTCTGCTTGTTTCTGTCATTTGACTGCGGCCATGCTGGGGCACCGCATTCAAGAATATTTAGTCGAATGAATCGACCCCAGTTGATCTTTTATCGTCTTGTTTCAGTCATTAGACTGCGGCCATGCTGGAGCACCGCATTCAAGAATATTTAACCGAATGAGTCGACCCCAGTACTTACAGGTCTAAGGGCCCAGTTCAGATCTATGCATGCCCTGGTTTGCTATCGATATATATATAGTGTCCGGGGACCTATGAAGCTGTTAAGACGTCTCCTGCTTCCGAGTGGCCTTTTGGCTGCCACCGGGAAACTGCACGACTCCATTTGATGTCTGTGAATCTTGCGACATGTTTGACTCGTATATATTGGGTAAGAATACGCAAAAAGAAAAAAAAATCGAAGGAAAAAGAAAGACTGTGCCAGATATCTAAAGGCTGACGTCGAAGGAAAGGAGACAGAATCCAGGCAAATGAGAGTTGGCTATAGGTGCAGGTTTGGGTGTGTGCCAAGTTTACCTTCCTAACCGTATGGTTCTGGGGTTCAGTCCCATTTCGTAGCACCTTCGACGTCTTAAATGATAGCCTTACACCCGCCAAAACCGATAGAATAAGTACTAGGCTTACAAAGAATAAGTCCTGGTGTCGATTTGCTCGACTAAAAGCGGTGATCCAGCATGGCCACAGTCAAATGACTGAAACAAGTAAAAGAGTATTTTAAAACGGAGTTACTTTCCCATTACTCTGTAGTTATAGAAGTTAGTATAAAAATAGATTAAACTGGAAAATCTGGAAAGAGAGAATTCATAGTAATTCTTCATAAATAAGTAGATATCGTGAGATATATATATATATATATTTAGTAAATATAAACTAGCGTGGGAAGAAATTAGTTGTTCTGTGTTGGTAAAAATGAATTTAATAGGGTTTAGAATTTATATATCACGCCCTCGGCATACAAACTTATTCATATTTGCTAACGATAAAAAGCAAAATAAAATCTACCGTTACAAGTTGAAGAAGTGAGCAGAAGTAAGCACAAGCGAAAAGTTCATTCTATGTTTTTGGTGGTGGTGGAGGGGAGGGGATTGAAAAAATGTCCAGAAAAATCCATCATCTAGAAATAGCCAAATCTCCTCAAACACTACCATCTTAAGACATTCATGTAAAAAAAAAAGGACCCCTAGAAAGTTACCCCACGAGGCAAGGTTGTTTGTGGAAGACCAGCAGTCACCCATGCATACCAGCTTCCCTTCTCCATGTCACCAATGTTATCCAAGGGAAAGGCAAAGGCCGATACAGCTTGACACCTGTGACGTCGCAACTCATTTCTACAGCTGAGTGAACTGGAGCAACATGAAATAAAGTGTCTAGCTCAAGAACACAACTCACAGCCTGGTCTGGAAAAGTTTGTTCTAAACTTTCATGCGTGTTTTTCAGACATTTAGTTAGTCCTTGTTTCATACGTCCTGAATCATATAAAAGCTTTCCTTTCATAAGTTCCAAGTTACTGTAGTGCTTGATAAAAAATGGGAATGTCTATCATATATGTGTAGATGCCAGGGTAATATGCCCTGGGTATCATTTGTGATACACAAGACAGATATATCGGTATAGGTAGGGTGCTGCCTCGAAAGGGAGGATTTAATCACAGTTCATATTTATGTCCCCCACCCCTTATATACCAGTGGTTCTCAGCCACATTTTGCCTATAGACCCCATTTTGCCTATAGACCCTGTTTTACCCTCCTGGACCCGCGTACCTATTCAGTGTTTAAAAAAGAATCCCTATTGTATTTCTTTTATTCTTTTATTTGCTTCAGTCATGTAATTGCGGCCATTGCTGGAGCACCGTCTTTAGTCGAACAAATTGACCCCAGGACTTACTTTGTAAGCCTAGTACTTATTCTATCGGTCTATTGCCAAACCGCTAAATTACGGGGACGTAAACACACCAACATCGGTTGTCAAGCGATGGAGGAGGGACAAACACAGATACACAAACATATACACATACATACATATATTTATATACATAAATGTATAATGGCGTCTGTGTATTTGGGGTTACTATAACTCCTCCCACACCGTCCAACCCATTTTAATGATTTTTGGCACATAAATAGATCACATGTCCTGAAATTCAAATAAGGCCGGAATTTTTCGAAAACTCGATGATGCTTAGTTGGCATCGATTTTTGTGAGTTCAATCGGGCGTTTGAATGGAAATTCCCATTTTTTTCCTGCAGCTTTTGCATTTTTTGTCCAATTTGGATGAAAATCGATGAGTGAGCGAGGCTCATGGCAGTGAGTTGATGTCAGTATATCGATAATTGCGCCTGAGCAGTGGTTTTATAAAATCAATAAGCTTTTTCCATGCAACTACTCATAGGGATTTTATTTTTGGCCGTAACTTTTATATTTTCATGTAAATGGTCACATGTATTCTATTTTATGACACAACCATAACACTTTTCTTCGGATTTCGCTGAGATTGGACACGCTGATCAATTGTGTACAGAGGGTGGCATTAAGGGGAGAGAAATAAACAAACATCACTCTCAACGGGTCGAGGTACACCCAAAAGTTTGATTGCGATTTCAGACGGTCGAAAGCGTTAACCAGGTAAAATCCCTGCCGAACCAAATATAACATCTTAATGGGTAATAGTTGGCACGGAGAACGTAGATTTCAATACAAGGTCAGAGGTGGGCTTATCTTCAACACGGAAAACCCGAGCAATGTCGGGTCCAAAAGCTAGTGTGTGTGTGTGTGTATATATATATATATATATATATATATAACGGGCTTCTTTCAGTTCCGTCTACCAAATCCACTCACAAGGCTTTGGTCGGCCCGAGGCTATAGTAGAAGGCCGACTATCCGGCCTCTTCCCAGGTGGATAACGGTCCTATTTTGCGGCCGTTCTTCGTGGAGGAGGTGAAAATTAATCGGAGACAGATGAATCCCTCCTCAGCGGCGGGTCCAGATGGACTTAGCGTTCGTGAGGTTAAGTCCATGGACACATGTAGCCTCGCCAACGTGTGTAACTGCATGTTGCTGGCCGGGAAGGTTTCCGACGTCTTGAAGCGTGATAAGTCCGTCCTTATACCCAAGAGGGCGGACGATCCTATGGATCTCACCAATTGGCGACCTTTGATGATATGTTCAGCGATGTATCGTCTGTTTTCAATATGTTCAACGGTATATCGTCAGTCCTGAACCCGGAGCCATGTAGTTGGTAAGCAAGATACTTACCATACAGTCAAGAAAATCTTTTAAAATATTCTGTGTATTGTAATCAATTTTAACTGTAAAATCCTATATGAAACACCAAGGGCCTTATGGACACCGATTACCCTACATTGTAAGAGATCTGCCACTTAGCCACCTTAAGGGATATAGTTGAATTTATTTATTTGTTCGAGGTTGTTGCTTCTTTCCGCCCCGTTGCTATTCACTGCTTCTTTTGTGTGTGATTCTTTGAGAGATAAAAAAAAAGTGAGCTTGACCTGGAAGGCGGGTTTAGAAATACGTCAGGATTTACTGACGACCTGCGATAATTATCTTTACCGCGAGGGACAATGCGAATAGCCATACATACGTACATACGAATACCCGTGCACACGCAACACACACACACACACACACACAAAACAAATGATCGGGATGATCTAGGGCTGTTAAAATCTGTTAGACCTTAAGATTTAAAGGATGATGAACAAAACAAGAGATGTTTTATATGACACATTCGTCCAGTGTCAGAAGTTTGAAAGTGTGTAGTTACAAAAAAAAAAAAAAATTAATTTCTCGATCTGCTGATGAAAGTGAAGAGGTCCATGCTTTCTTTCACAACGTTGCTACCAAAGAGGTGACCGGTCGAAATTTACTCTAAATTAAAAAGAGAAAGCGAAACATATACATACATACATACATACATGCATGCATGCATACATACATGCATGTATGCATACATACATACGTATACACATACATACATGTATACATACATGCATGCATACATACACACATGCATACATTACATGTATACATTACATACATACATACATACATAGGCTAAGTCTTTAAGTTTACAGTCGCTACTTTTGTACTTCTAAAAAGACGTGCACGAACTAAGAATCTATCTATCTATACGATCCCTTTTGATCGAAAACCTTCCTCACTTTTCTTTTTCTCCCCCAAAAGAAAAGCTCTACTTTGTAATTTGTCCCGTCTGTGTTCAGCCATGTGTGGCTAATAAAGAAGCATATCTATCTAACGTCTCTCTTTCCGTCCATCCATCCATCCATCTGTCGTCTGCCTTTCTATCTGTCGTCTGTTTTTCTATCTATCTATCTACCTATCTATCTATCTATCTATCTATCTATCTATCTATCTATCTATCTATCTATCTATCTATCTATCTATCTATCTATCTATCTGTCGTCTGTCTTTCTGTCTGTTTATGTATGTATGTATGTATGTATGTATGTATGTATGTGTGTATGTGTGTATGTACGTATGTATATATGTATGTATGTATGTATGTATGTAGCTATCTATCTATATATCTATCTATCTATCTTGTGTTTCCTTTCTATATATTTATTTATTTATTGATATTTTATTTACATTTATATTTATTTTTACTGTCCAAAGAGATCATTTAAGTCAGGTCATCTGCAGGTCACTACCTACTGACGTAGACATGTGACTTGACATCCAGTCCTCCATCTACCCTACTGAAATCGTCCACCCTGTCACCCATAAATGCTTACATTGTACATCACTAAGTCAAATTTTTGTCATGTTCTAATTACTGTTTCTGTCTTGCTTCTTTATCTGTTATTTTCATTAAAACTGCTGTGAACATAAACTTTCCTCAGCCATGGGAATTCTAGCTGTTGGTGGAGTAAATCTACATGATATAGCAGCCAAATCGCCTTATAAAAAAAGAAGGCATATTGGATATAGACGTTCAGTTTATACTTTTTTCTCTTTAGTCTTTTTACTTGTTTAAGTTATTGTACTGTGGCCATGCTGGGGCACCGCTTTGAATGGTTTTAGTGAAATGGATTGCTTCCAGTACTTTTTTCCCCACCAAATCTAATACTAATTCCATTGGTCTCGTATGTCGAAGTGCTGAGTTACTGGAGCGTAAACAATGCAGCACCGGTCGTCAAACGATGGGGCGGGGAAAAAAAACACATACATACATATACCACGGGCTTCCGCACAGTTTCCGTTTTCTACCAAATTCACTCGCAAGGCATTGAGCAGATTAGAGCAGAACACACTTGTCCTAAGTACTGTGCAGTGGGATTGAACCGGAAACCACGTGATTGCAAAAAACGCTTAACCATTCTTAAGGTTTATTGTGACTATTTCAAACCTCAACATTTTTTTTTATATTTTGTTTCAGTGATTAGACTGCGGTCATGCTGGGGCACCACCTTGAATAATTTTGAGTCAAACAAATTTACCCTAGTACTTATAATGTTTTTTTGTAAGCTTGGTGCTTATTCTATTGGTCTCTTTTGCCGAACTGCTAAGTTGTGGGGGAGTAAATACACCAATACTGGTTGTCACAACACACACACACAGCATACACTGACACATACACACATGCACACACACACACACACATGCACAGGTACACACAGACGCACATGCACATGCAAATACATGCACACACACACGTGAACTCACACTCATGCACACACATGTATATGCATGTACACATACACATGCACACACACAGAGACACACACACACACAAGCGCTGCACAAATATTGCAATTAGGTACCAATACTGCCTAATGACTGAAACAAGCAAAAGATTCTAGATTTTGAGCCCCATTACCCCAGAGGAGGGAGTTTTTGGTTACTGATTGCAAAGATTAGACCTGTTAATCCTTGCTCTGTGTGTGTGTGTTACTGTCTCCTTTGTGTTTGTTACTATGATAGTTGTAAAACAAACATCACCAATAATAGGCGCAGGAGTGGCTGTGTGGTAAGGAGCTTGTTTACCAACCACATGGTTCCGGGTTCAGTCCCACTGCGTGGCACCTTGGGCAAGTGTCTTCTGCTATAGCCGCGGGCCGACCAAAGCCTTGTGAGTGGATTTGGTAGACAGAAACTAAAAGAGGCCCGTCGTATATATGTAAATATATATATATATATATATACATATATATGCGTGTGTGTGTTTGTCCCCCTAGCATTGCTTGACAACCAATGCTGGTGTGTTTATGTCCCCGTCACTTAGCGGTTCGGCAAAAGAGACCGATAGAATAAGTACTGGGCTTACAAAGAATAAGTCCCAGGGTTGAGTTGCTCGATTAAAAGGTGGTGCTCCAGCATGGCCGCAGTCAAATGACTGAAACAAGTAAAAGAGTAAAAGATTGCAATTAGGTACCAATACTGCCTAATGACTGAAACAGCAAAAGATTTAGATTTTGAGCCCCATTACCCCAGAGGAGGAGTTTTTGGTTACTGATTGCAAAGATTAGACCTGTTAATCCTTGCTCTGTGTGTGTGTGTTACTGTCTCCTTTGTGTTTGTTACTATGATAGTTGTAAAACAAACATCACCAATAATAGGCGCAGGAGTGGCTGTGTGGTAAGGAGCTTGTTTACCAACCACATGGTTCCGGGTTCAGTCCCACTGCGTGGCACCTTGGGCAAGTGTCTTCTGCTATAGCCGCGGGCCGACCAAAGCCTTGTGAGTGGATTTGGTAGACAGAAACTAAAAGAGGCCCGTCGTATATATGTAAATATATATATATATATATATACATATATATGCGTGTGTGTGTTTGTCCCCCTAGCATTGCTTGACAACCAATGCTGGTGTGTTTATGTCCCCGTCACTTAGCGGTTCGGCAAAAGAGACCGATAGAATAAGTACTGGGCTTACAAAGAATAAGTCCCAGGGTTGAGTTGCTCGATTAAAAGGTGGTGCTCCAGCATGGCCGCAGTCAAATGACTGAAACAAGTAAAAGAGTAAAAGATTGCAATTAGGTACCAATACTGCCTAATGACTGAAACAAGCAAAAGATTCTAGATTTTGAGCCCCATTACCCCAGAGGAGGGAGTTTTTGTTTACTGATTGCAAAGATTAGACCTGTTAACCCTTGCTCCGTGTGTGTTACTGTCTCCTTTGTGTTTGTTACTGTGATAGTTGTAAAACAAACATCACCAATGACCCTCATTTCCAATCTTCCAAGAAAACATGTCCGGCCTTGGGGGGAAATCTTACTTTATTTGTAAACAGACGGGGGTTGGTGACAGGAAAAGCATCCAGCCACAGAAAGTTCACTTCAATAAATTTTGTCTGACCCATGCAGCCCTGGAAAAGTAGATGTTAAAACGACAATGATGTATTTGTTGTTAGGTGTGGCTTATAGGTGCAGGCATGGTTGTGTTTATGAAGCTTGATTCCCGAACATGTAGTCTGCTGGTTCAATCCCACTGCATGGCATCTTGGCTGAGTTTCTTGTGTAGTTGGGCCAGTTTCCTAGTTTTCTTGGCATATAGGTTCCCCACCTGGATGGGACGCCAGTCCATCGCAGGATGCAGGAGGAAAGAGTGAGAGAAAGTTGTGGCGAAAGAGTCAGCAGACGTTCGCCTTTTTACCTTTTGCTGGAGCCGTGTGGAACTTAGGCGTTTTTACTCATAAACACACACATTGCCTGGTCTTAGATTTGAACCCACGATCCCTCGACTGCGAGTCCGCTGCTCTAACCACTAGGCCATGTGCCTCCACACACACACACACACACACACAAACACACACATATATATATGTAGTCCGATGAAGGCTAGCAGGCCGAAACTTTGAAGTCACTATCAGCACTATTCTTGTAAAAAAATAACGTACATTATATATGTTCATTGTTGTTGTCGTTGTCGTTGTCATCATCATCATCATCATCGTTTAATGTCTATTGTCCATGCTAGCATGGATTTGTATGTATATGTATATATATATATATATATATGCACACACACACACATATATATGTGTGTGTGTGTGTGTGTGTGGTGTGTGTGTGTGTGTGTGTGTGTGTGTATGTGTATGTATGTGATAGGTTGATAGATGGGTAGAGAGATAGAGAGATAAACTGAGACAGAGAGAAAGAGAGAGATGGAGAGATAGAAAAAAAGGAGAGAGAGAGAGAAGAAACACTGTAACATGTCTGCTTTGCTCGTGATTAAAGCCTATTGGTGAATGGATCTTTTGCCAATCAGCAGAATGGCTGAGGTGACTCATAATCTTATTAAATATTAAGGGATGATTTAGCAGAGATGGATGCTCTCTCTCTATACATTTTCACTGTATCTAGTTGGGTTTCTCACCTTCCTAGATTTCCAACAGATTTGCACATGTGATTCAAAATTTTCCTTGCATCTCTCTCCATTCACTAAATTCCTGTGAACTACAGATCCTTATTCATTCATTCATTGATTCTTTCGTTCAGTCATTCATTCATTCATGCCATAGTAGCATCCCTTTTCTTTAGATCATATATTTGTTGTCTTCCCCCCATTCTCCTTCCCTCTCACTTTCTCTCCCCTGCCCCTCTCTCTCTCTCTCTCAGGTCTATTCAGCATCTTAGGGAACCCATAGAAGCTTCCTTGTTGGCTTGGTTATCAGCTAATTTAAGCTCCTCAAGGCATTTACATTATACTGCGTTACAGTAAATTTAACTGCATCTCATCAATGCTAATTCTCTTTGTAATTAACTTTGCTGTTTGGTCCATCAGTCAGATCTCATGCCTCAAGTTGCTTCTTCCTAAAGCATACCCTTTGCCCTTGTAGCAGGCGATGCCGTTTCTGCTATGTCAGTCATTTGGGATAACACAGGCACGTGCCATCAATAATTACTCAGGGTAGGCAGTTGGTGAACTTTATATAGTAAAACACACAAAAAAATAGGCAAAATACTGGTGTGCAACTGAGTTGAAGGCAGATTTACTTCTGCCTTTATAACACGTAAAGAAAACGGTGTTGTATGAGTGTACGCAGCTTGTGTACTACAGCAGTACGTATGTGTAGCTTAAATACTGAGATTGAAAAGCAGAGGCAAATTATGTCTACCTAATCTACAAAAAAATAAAATATTTTGCATTTTATGCATAGTAATCAGAGCAACCTTCATAATTTTATTGAATTAGGTGCATATTTTGTCATAAAAGGAAAATGTTGCTATCGATCTATTTTATTCAAGGTAGGCACTACCTACCTTGCCTGCCTAGGCAGCACGTCCCTGGGATAACACCTCCCTCTGCTACCTGAATCACTACATGAAGGACTAACATCTCTGGGTAGTAACGCGTTCAGCCCTTTAGCATTCAGATTACTTCATCAAATATAATGCTTATTTATTCCCATTCTTAAAAAATTAACCATGCATCATCTCGTGAAGGCGCAATGGCCCAATGGTTAGGGCAGCGGACTCGCAGTCAGAGGATCGTGGTTTCGATTCCCAGACAGGGCGTTGTGTGTGTTTATTGAGCGAAAACACCTAAAGCTCCACGAGGCTCCGGCAGGGGTTGGTGGCAACCCCTGTTGTGTACTCTTTCACCCCAACTTTCTCTCACTCTTTCTTCCTGTTGCTTGAGTAATGCTGCGATGGACTGTCGTCTGGTCCAGCTGGGGGGAACACATACACCACAGATACCAGGAAACCAGGCCCATGAGCCTGGCTAGGCTTGAAAAGGGTGCATAAAATAAATAAAAAAATGCATCATCTCAGCTTCAAGATTTCGATGATGTGATTTCGTTTGTTTTTAGAATGACATTGTAGGGTAGGCCTGAGAGGTCAGATCTGATTGGTTTGAACATAAAACAGGCAGACTATTTGAGACGGTTATGGCCAGTTTAAATGCTAATGGGTTAATAATCTAACTAGAAATACTCACAAGTTTGAAAAATATGTTTGAAATGGAAAAAAAAAAAAAGAGATAGGAATATGTTATGATTGGAATGCTTTTGATTCTAGGTTTGTTTGATCCCAGTTGACCTGGGGTTAGCTAAGCAACAACCATGACCTATCCAAGTATTATATGTTTTTTTTTCCCTTTTGCAGCATGACCGTGAGATACGTCACTTCAACAATTACTTAGCCCATGTTCCTTGCTACTATTTGGAATCGTTTGGACACATACCTTCGTAAGAGAATTTCTTTTCATTTATTTCTTTACATGTAGTCACCTCGTTAAGTTTTACAGTTACAGGAGTCTCGGTGCAAGAGTCAGTAAAAATATACTGACTCTAACTCTGTCTGACTCTGACTAAACAAATTGAGATATCATCACCCTGATTGGGTAACTCCCTTGGACCAGTGTAACTCTTTCATCCTGATTGATCGTTGAGGCTTGAATGTCTGGCTTGAATTTTGGTCACATTGGTCTTCCTCCAGCTAGAATATCTCATCTGTGCATGCCACAACTACAGATGAAAGCAATGGTTCACTAACTGAACTGGTTGATCCTGGCTGTTGATAGTTTGTTACCTGTTCATCTGTTTAATAAAAATAAATGTTCCTTCTCGAGCCATACTAGTCTCATAAGGGCCAGTTTCCCGGTTTCAGTGGTGTAGAAATTCCCCACCTGGACGGGACGCCGGTCTGCCATAGGATTACCCATTTTTGCCAGCTGAGTGGACTGGAGCAATGTGTCAAGAACACAACGCATCGCCTGGTCCAGGAATCGAAACCACAACCTTATGATCATGTGTTCAACACCCTAGCCACTAAGCCATGCGCCTCCACATTCATCTGTTTAGCTTCTAGTAATATTCATCATTGACACAGTAAGGTTCATCTGCTGAAATAGTCTTTATTCACCATGCTGTATCCTATGATTTTAATGTACCCTGGCTTAGGTGGTTTCATGCTAATTAACCCAATATTGGGACCCCAACAGGTGCCATTAGCCCAGGTTGGAGTGGACCAGGGAACAACAGTGGTGGAGAGGTGGTAATATGATTTTAACATACAGCATTAAAATTTCCATTTTCACAGATTTTACCGTAGTTGATGATGTAAAAGATGTAGAAGCGTATTGAGTGTATTCTAATTCCAGCAGTGCGTATTCGGGAAAAACATTTTTTTAGTGCATTAAAGCATGTAATGAAGACCCAACTTTGCATTTAGGACCCAGGAGGAATTTCTTTTTAAACATTTCTTTAGAAGAAAAATGTGTCTTGTATTATGTCATCAAATATGGTGGATTTGATTGTTTTCTGCTCTGAATTTAATCAAATCAGATTTAACCTGCTAACAACAATAACAATGACAAAAAAGAAAAAAACATAAAAAAAACAGAGCTCTCTCTCTCTCTCTCTCTCTCTCTCACTCTCTCCCTCTCTCACACACACACTCTCTCTCTCTCATACACACACACACTCTCTTTCTCTCTCATACAAACATACACTCTCTCTCTCTCTCATACACACACACGCTCTCTCTCTCATACACACACTCTCTCTCTCATACACACACTCTCTCTCTCTCTCACACTCTCTCTCTCTCTCTCTCTCTCTCTCTCTATCTATCTATCTATCTCTCTATCATTCAGTCCTTAAATGCTTAATAAATATGTACGCTACTTGAAGAACATTCAGTAATCCTTCACTTTCTTCCCTTTTATGTTGAAATGTTTTTTGAATATAACTTGACATAATATGTATGTATGAATATATATATATATATTTACTAATGTGGTCAGTTGATGATCATTTTAGTCTGTTACCTTTTATAGATTCCTGGTCCGAGCGTCTGAAGTTATTATGGACAACATCAATGTTGAGGGCATCTTCCGAAAGTCTGGATCTTTGAGCCGGCAAAAGAAATTAGTGGTAGGAATAAAATTATTCATTTATTGGGTTGTCAGGTAAATTCATTGGGGTTTTTTTTTGTATTTATTTTAATCCATATTCTGTTGTGTCTGGGGAGAGTCATTTTCTTTTTGTGCCTTATAATTTAACACACTCACCGGTAAAATTTCCACTTATTTCTTATTTTTATTTTCCTAAAAACTTTCGTTGCGTCTTGCAACCTTTTGAATAGTCTTGACTATTGAAAAGATTGCAAAACGCAATGAAAATTTTTAGGAAAATAAAAATAAGAAATAAGTGGAAATTTTACCGGTGAGTGTGTTAAATTATAAGGCACAAAAAGAAAATGACTCTCCCCAGGCACAACAGAATATGCTTCAACACACGAACTCATATAAAGAATCTTGCAAATGAAATATAATAAGCTTAATCCATATATTTTTTCATTATCAATTTTAATAAATTAGTCAATAATATATTAACCCTCACTAGCAGCGACTACCCAAACAGACCCATGGATCAGAGGGTTGTCGCCTGACTGGTGCCAGGGTGTCATCTGTCAGGATTAGGGAATCACCAACAAATAATGGATGCAGTGATGCACTGTAACTGCACGTGCCCCCATACACACACACACACACACACGCATAAACCTCCCTTTTACATACACACACAGAGTTGAAACACTCCCACTACCAGTTTGCCATCACCCCTTCCTTTCTCATATGTTGTGACAGAGAAAAACACAAGATTATTATTATATGCGGATTATTTTCCCTTCATTTGCATTATTTACATTTGATGGATATTTGTCCTCCTCTTGTTTGTTGTTTGAAGGCTGGAGAATATATTAAGGCGGTGAGCTGGCAGAATTGTTAGCACACCGGGCGAAATGCTTACCGGTATTTCGCCTGCTGCTACGTTCTGAGTTCAAATTCCGCCGAGGTCGACTTTGCCTTTCATCCTTTCGGGGTCGATTAAATAAGTACCAGTTACGCACTGGGGTCGATGTAATCCACTTAAGCCGTTTGTCTGTCCTTGTTTGTCTCCTCTGTGTTTAGCCCCTTGTGGGTAGTAAAGAAATAGGTATATTAGCTGAAATGTTGTGTTAGTAACAAACAAGATGAGGACAAATATCCATCAATTGTAAACAATGTACTTAATTCCTCATCTCTTAAATATAGAACTGTATTTTCCTTTTGTTCTTTTTATAGGAAGACATTGAACAAGTGTTAGATGTTTCCTCAGCCAATGTATTTGATGTCACTGGTCTGATTAAGCAGTTTTTCCGTGAACTAAGGGAACCCCTGTTGACCAACGTTTACCACACTGCCTTCCTGAAATGTCAGCAGATGCGAGACAATGGTTCTATCGAGAAGGGTAGACGGGCCGCCTTAAAACTGTGCCTCCTGATCCCACCAGAACATTTAGGGACCCTGAAATTCACAATGAACCTGTTTCATAAGGTCGCTGCTCACTCTGCGCAGAATAAGATGACAGCTCGGAACCTAGCATTAATCATGGCCCCTAGTATTATGCACAACTGCCCCAAGGGGAACAAGGTAATGTATCGTTTGATGGATGACAAAATTCAATCACAAAGATGAACAAATTAGCATTAGTACTTATTTTTAAGCCTGATAGGTATTCTGTTAGTCGCTTATTGGTGAACTGCTAAGTTATGGGGGACATAAATATAGCAACACCAGTTGTTAAGTGGTGGTTGGGAGAAATACAACACAAACACAAAGGCACACACACAGACACATACACATACACACATGCATGCATGCATACACACACACAAGCATGCAGCAGGCTTCTTTCCATTTCCATCTACCAAATCCACTCACAGGGTTCTGGTCAGCCCAGGGCTATAGTAGAAGACACTCGCCCAAGGTGCCGTGCAGTGGGATTGGACCTGAAACCACATGACAATTCCACACCATCTCACAACCACATTGTACGACAGCAGTGGTTGCTTCTTGATGCTTTTTCATGCTTGCTAGGAATGGACATGGTCCAGTTGGTATGGTGTGGGAGAGCTTTGAGATAGGCTTGGTGCTGTTGTACAATATGGTTGTGAGATGGTGTGGAGTTGTCGTGTGGTTCTCATGTTCGATCCCACAGCACGGCACCTTGGGCGAGTGCCTTCTACTATTGCCCTGAGCTGACCAGAACCCTGTGAGTGGATTTGGTAGATGGAGGTAGAAAGAAGCCTGCTGTGTGAGTCTGTGTGTGTGTGTGTCTGTGTGTGTCTGTCTTTGTGTTGTGTTTGTCCCCACCATAGCTTGACAACTGGTGTTGTTATGTTTATGTCCCCCGTAACGTAGCAGTCTACCGATAGGAGACTGATACAATAAGTACCAGGCTTTAAAATATGTACTAAAGTTAATTTGTTCATCTTTGTGAATGAATTTCGTAGGCTGAAACTAAAAGAAGCCCATCGTATATATCTGTGTGTGTGTGCGCGCGCATGTGTGTGTGTGTGTATGTGTGTGTGCATGTGTGTGTGTGCATGTGTATGTGTGTGTGTGTGCATGTGAATGTGTGCATGCGTGTGTGTGCGTGCGCGTGCTCTTGTCTAGACATCATGCGATGGTTGTAAAAGAGAAGCACCCTCATGCAGGTGAGGTTGTTTGTTTCCAGTCTTCTCTCTGTGGGAAAATATATTAGTCTACCTGGAAACAGGTGAGAGCTGGCTGTGGAAAATCTGCCTCAATAACTGCAAGCATGGAAAAGTGGATGTTTAATGATAAATGGTGATGGTGATGATGGTAATAGTGATGATGATGATGATGATGATGATGGTGATGGTGATGATGATTATGGTGATGGTGATAGTGATGGTGATGGTGATGGTGTTGATGATGATGATGATGATGGCAGTGGTAGTGGTGATGATGATGATGATGATGATGACGAGGATGATAAAACTTGTAAAATGTAAAATTTTGATTTCCAGTTTTTCACTCTTTCTCTTATCTATCTCTGTCTGTCTGAATGTTCCAGATGAGCGGGCAAGAGAAAAATGGCTGCCGTTGAAGACGTCGCTGCTTGAAATGCTCATTAATGAGCATGAGAACATTGGGCTCGTGTCTACCGACCTGTGCGACCAAGCGAAAGAGATGGCAAATTTCTTCAACAAATTAAGCCCCTACAAATATGACGACATCGCTGAAGGCCGCCTCACCCCTTTCACCAATGAAAATAACTCAAATACAGCTGTGGCGAAGAAAAACATCAACGAAGAAGTGGTTCTCTTCAAGGTAAAAACGAAATGGTTGTTTTATTAACGAACATTAGCAAATGATTAGGGCAGTGCTTTTCAAACTTTTTGCTGGAGTGGAACCCCAAGGAAACATTCCACTGGTTCGAGGAACCCCCTGTGCAATAATTTAATAGTCTTATGCACAGGAGTGGCTGTGTGGTAAGTAGCTTGCTTACCAACCACATGGTTCCGGGTTCAGTCCCACTGCGTGGCACCTTGGGCAAGTGTCTTCTACTATCTATAGCCTTGGGTCGACCAAAGCCTTGTGAGTGGATTTGGTAGACGGAAACTGAAAGAAGCCCGTCGTATATATGTATGTATATATATGTGTGTCTGTGTTTGTCCCCCTAGCATTGCTTGACAACCGATGCTGGTGTGTTTATGTCCCCGTTACTTAGCGGTTCAGCAAAAGAGATCGATAGAATAAGTACTAGGCTTACAAAAGAATAAGTCCCGGGGTCGAGTTGCTCGATTAAAGGTGGTGCTCCAGCATGGCCGCAGTCAAATGACTGAAACAAGTAAAAGAGTAAAGAGTATATCTGCACAGGAGAATTAAAAATTACTGCCGATTTTAGCAGTTTTGTAACTTCTTGCGGAACCCCTAGACTGTACTGGCGGAACCCTGGTTGAAAACCACTGGATTAGGGCAATGCAGGAGGAGAGAGAGAGAGAGATGTGTATAGGGCAAGCCAGGAAAGAAGAAAGGAATATATGTAGGGTAGGGCTGGAAAAGAGGGATATATTATAGGGTAGGGCAAGAAATAGGGGATGTGTGTTGGGCAGGGCAGTGCAGGGATAGTGGTCTTTATATAGGCAAGGCAGGTGAGGAGAGATGTGTATAGGGCTAGATAGGACAGAGGTGTTTATAGGGCAAGGCAAAACAGAGGTGTATAGGGTAAGACAAGTGAAGAGGAGTGTGTATAGGGTTGGGGTGGAAGAGGAATATACCCAAGCCAGGAACTTTTCAGTATACCTTTGTGTGTATATATATATATAAAACAGTGTACACAAACACAAAAGAAAACTACCCTTTAACAGGTAATTTTTACATGCTAGAAGAAGCAGCCAAAATGACCAGAAACCACATTTAATAGCAATTTTCGAAGGAAATGAGAAATTAAAAATTTTTACTTTGTTATTTTTTGCAGTTATACCTAGGTTTCAAATTTCTTTAGCAAATAAGATAATCTGCTAGGTGAATTCTCATCAGTAACCGGCCTTAACAATTAACTTATAATTCAGAGACAAATAACACATGTCTCACCATTATATGTTATAATCCTTTAAAATTCAGCGCACAAGCGCAGTTTCAGTCGGCAGTCGGTGATTAATGCCGAGCTGATATATATATATATATATAGATATATCAAATGGAAATTGTAGTTGTGACACGTAAAAAGCACCGTCCGAATATGGCAGATGCCAGCGCCGCCTGACTGGTGTCCATGTCGGTGACACATAAAAGCACCAATCGATCATGGCCGTTTGCCAGCCTCATCTGGCCCCTGTGCCGGTGGCACGTAAAAAGCACCCCACTCACAGAGTGGTTGGCGTTAGGAAGGGCATCCAGCTGTAGAAACACTGCCAAATCAGACTGGAGCCTGGTGCAGCCTCTATGGCTTACCAGACCCCGGTCGAACCGTCCAACCCATGCTAGCATGGAAAACGGATGTTAAATGATGATGATGATGGTAATATATATATATGAGGGGGTGCTGAAATGTTACTGGTTTTAAGGATATCACAAAAAACAGTTGGAGGCCCAACCAATTGAGTTGCTTTGCAGGGCTTAGAAAAAACTGAAGGACCACTGCAATAAGTGTATGATCCTGAGAAGGGAATATGTGGGATAAAATCATAATTAACTGATCCTCCTGTATTTTCTTTTACCCAAAGCCAGGAACTTTTCAGCCCCTTTTCATGTTTACCATTTTATGTACATTTTCTTGTTTATTAAATGCTAAAGTGGAGCATACTCTTTACTCTTTTACTCTTTTACTTGTTTCAGTCATTTGACTGCGGCCATGCTGGAGCACAGCCTTTTAATCGAGCAACTCGACCCCGGGACTTATTCTTTTGTAAGCCCAGTACTTATTCTATCGGTCTCTTTTGCCGAACCGCTAAGTAACGGGGACGTAAACACACCAGCATCGGTTGTCAAGCAATGCTAGGGGGACAAACACAGACACACAAACACACGCACGCATATATATATATGTACATATATACGACGGGCTTCTTTCAGTTTCCGTCTATCAAATCCACTCACAAGGCTTTGGTCGGCCCGAGGTTATAGTAGAAGACACTTGCCCAAGGTGCCACGCAGTGGGACTGAACCCGGAACCATGTGGTTGTTAAACAAGCTACTTACCACACAGCCACTCCTGCGCCATTTGTAATTTGTTCAAGTGATCCTTTCCAATACTGTTTACTGCAAGTAATTAACTATAACGTTGAACATTTATCACCTGTGAATTTTCCATGGATACCCATTAGTTTTCAGTAAGATTTTCAGCAATAAATATCAATAAATATTGAATATTTTGCTATTTAAGATACTTACTGCCAAAAAAAAAAAAGTCCAAAAGACCTCTCCAAAAAAACCCTTGTTTTATATTATCAAAGATTATATATAACACATATAAAAGATATATATATATATGTGTGTGTGTGTGTCTATTATCTATCTATCTATATATAATATATATATATATATATATATGTGTTGTGTGTGTGTGTGTGTGTATATATTGTATATATATATATATATTTCTATGTATTTATATTTGTATGTATATATGTATATATATATATATATTTCTATGTATTTATATTGTATGTATATATGTATATATATATATATATAATATATATATATATATATAATATATATATATATATATAATATATACACATACACACTTATATATATATGTGTATATGTATATATATATATATATATATATATATATATATATATATATACACACACATACACCACACTTATATATATATGTGTATATGTATATGTTTTGCAATACAATTTATACTGAAATCTAATGCAAACAACACTTAAACTTGAACAGAGCGTAAAGTAAATAATAAAAAAAAATAAACAAAAGCAGGCAACAAAAATAGGAATCTATACAACAAGTAATTAAAATATTTACAGTAGAAATAAAATAAAAAATGATAAAGCACGCAAAACCCAACAAAAACAACTATAATTTTCCTACTTTCAGTAATATTAAGAAAACTCGATGATGTGATATGGTTGAAAATAATCCTCCATATATATATATATATACACATACATATATATGTATATATGTAGTTATACCTATATATTTATATACATATATGTATTTATATATGTATAGGTGCGTATATATATATATATGTGTGTGTGTGTATATGTATTTATACCTATATATTTATATATATATATATATTTACATATAAGAGACCAAAGTCTATGTACGCCACTATATATATATATATATATATAACATTCAAAATGGAACAAGAATGCAAAACATCCAGACAGTCAGTTGCCCCCTTCTCCTCTTGCTCTCTTTCCCTCCTCTTTTCACTTCACTGTGTCCTTGTCATTTTTTCTTGCCCCTCCTCAATTCTTCTGTCCCTCTACCTCTACTTCTCTCTCATCTCTCCCCATGTTACCGGTGTTCGGCCAAGCCTGATTGTTCTTTCTTGGTTCAGCTGTAGTCTATTCAACATCTATATTCCTCCCTGTGTCTGTGAAATCCTGTATCCCTGCCGTAAGGCCTTATTTCCACACATGCCAATTTAATTTAATTTGTCCTTAGTTTAAAGACACTTGTTGTTATGTCCTGTTATTTGTATTTGTGTAACATTCTCCATTTTTTTTTCCGTCCATGTTTTCGTATACATTCGCTACTTTCTTCCAAATAATCTAATGCTCTTAGCTTAGTGTTTCCTTGGGGCTGGCCAGCCGAAATTGCAAAGATAATCTGGAACTCTACTGAGGAAAGAAAACTCTGAATGACCCATCTTTGTTTTCTTTGTATCGTCTATCTGGATGTTTTGTTGTCCTTTTTTTGTATCACCTAACTGTCTGGATGTTTTACGTTCTTGTCCCATTTTGTATTTTATATATATATATATATATATATATATATATATATTATATATATATATATATATATAAATGTATGTGTATATGTATATATATACATAAACACACACATATATATGTATATATGTATATATATATATGTATATACATGTGTGTGTGTATCTATGTATATATGTGTGTGTGCATATATATACATGTATGTATGTGTATATATGTATGTATGCATGTGTGTGTATATATATATATATTATATATAATATATATATATATATATATATATATATTATATATATATATATATATATATATAATATATATATATATATATATATATATATATATATATATATATGAAGTTTGCTTCTGAACCATGTGGCAAACATGGTTGGGTGTTTAAGAAGCTCGCTTTGCAATCATGTTGTTTCAGGTTCAGTCCTACTGCACAGTACTTTGAGCAAATGCCTTCTAACATATCCCCAGCCTTATGACCCAATGCCTCGTAAGTGAATTTGGCAGGCATAAATTGGAAGAAGCAATTTCTGTGGAGTCATGTCTAGCTACTTTCTTTGTTTCTTTGACAGATTTTATGAGCAATATTGCAAACCGGGTCACACGTTGGCGTCAGAATGGAAATGGTATTTCCTCAAGTTCTTCTGACGAATTTCTAGATGCTGTTGATCAGCAGCAGATTGTTAAAACTGAACCAAAGGAACCTTCAACTCCTGTTATTTTGGGCAAACGAAAATCATCTTCTGTCATCACTGATTCAGGCCTGTCAACATCAAAGCGGTAATTCCTCTCAAAAATTATTTTCTTATTTTCTCAGTTCATTTATATATCTGTGTGTATATATGAACATATATACAAGCCATTCCGTTGGCGATTGCGGCCCGCTCAACATGTGTCCCCTCTGCCGAAAAGGTAATTGTTTCCACGCTTGCTGATAAGTTGTTTTTGTCTCATTTTGTCTAAAAGTTGTAAGACACCTGTTGTTATCCTGTTTTTAACCATTACTGTTTTCAATTTTGTTTTCGTTTCTTGTATTTATATTCGTCTCTGTTGCGTTTACATTCTTTCCTTCTACCAAGAAATCTAATGCCCACAGCTTAGTTTTTTCCTTGGGGCTGGCCGAGTTGCAGCAAATATCAGAATTAAACAGCCGAAATTTGCCATGATGATTCGGTTTCTGACTGAAGATTGAAGGCTTCGAATGACTTGTCTGTTTTCCGTGTTCGTCCCTTCGTGTATTTCACGTTCTTTATATATAAATTTTTATTCCTATATATACATATATATATATCACTCCAGATATTTCGGGCCTTGTTCCTAGAGTAGAAAAGAATATTAACCATTAATAAGGCAGTGAGCTGGGTGAAATGCGTAGCGGTGTTTCGTCTGTCTTTACGTTCTGAGTTCAGATTCTGCTGAGGTCGACTTTGCCTTTCATCCTTTTGGGATCAATAAATTAAGTACCAGTTTTGTACCGGGGTTGATCTAATCAACTGGCTCCCTACCCCCAAATTTAGGGCTTTGTGCCTAGAGTAGGAAAGAATATCTTGTAAGGGTGGCGAGCTGGCAGAAACGTTAGCATGCTAGGTGAAATGCTTAGTGGTATTTTGTCTGTCTTTACATTCTGAGTTCAAATTTCACCAAGGTCAAATTTGCCTTTCATCTTTTTGGGGTCGATAAATTAATACCTGTTGCATACTGGTGTCGAAGAAATTTTCCTCTGAAAAATTTATGGCCAGGCGAGTTGTCTTACTTCGCTTGATAGCTAGGTTTTCCAATTTTGAATTAAAAATTTTGAAAATGTCGACAACTCACCATGGCTTCTGTTCTGGAGTTCAGGTAGCCCCCTGGCTCATGTGAGTTCATAAGGATTATATATTTTTCTGCCAAAAATCTTATACGGACCTTTATGGGCCATATGGACCCCAGTCGAGAACCACTAGGTTAGATGGTTTGACTGGAACTGGTAAACCAGAGAGCTGTACCAAATTCCAGTCTGATTTGACTGGGTTTCTATTGCTGGATGCCCTTCCTAACATCAATCACTCCAAGAGTGTAGTGGGTGCTTTTTATGTGCCACCGATACAGATGCTTTTATGTGCCACTGGTTAAACTCACACTTCTTTACTTTGGTCCTTAAAGCTATTAGCAAGGAGTTAAGGACCAAATGCCTGTGCAAACTTTGCGTATGCAGATAACCTGATATTCATCTCAAAAATCATTTCAAGAATTTTGAAAAAAATTTTTGTGAGAAAGCGAAATTAAATTCGATGACTGGCATCTATGCTAGTGGAGCACTAAGAGCAGCATCCAAGTGTGATTGTTGCTAGAGCAGCTAACTGGCGTTCGTGCTAGTGGCACATAAAAAAGCATCATTCGAGCGTGATCGTTACCAGCGTCGCCTTACTGGCACTTGTGCCAGTGTGACGTAAAAAAAACCCAAAAAAAACACGATTTTCCGTGACCTTTGCCAGTACTGCCTGACTGGCCCTCGTGCCACTTGCATGTAAAAGCACCCACTACACTCTCAGAGTGGTTGGCGTTAGGAAGGGCATCCAGCTGTAGAAACTCTGCCAAATCAAGATTGGAGCCTGGTGCAGCCATCTGGTTTGCCAGTCCTCAGTCAAATCGTCCATGGTAGCATGGAAAGTGGACATTAAATGACGATGATAATGATGATGATGATGATGATGATGAATATAATTAAATTATTATTTGTTTTAACTTACAGCAAAGCCAGAATACTTGGTGACCAACAGCTTCTTCCAAGTACTCCTCGTTTAGAGGTCAAAGGTAAGCAACATTCAGTTTAAATGAATTATCTTTCTCAGCTATTTACATTTCTTATTCAATCCCTCCACTCCTTATTAGGGTATAGAACACATCTTCTATCTTTCGTTTTTGGATTTGGTTTGCAAGATTCTTTATATGAGTTCGTGTGTTGAAGCATATTCTGTTGTGTCTGGGGAGAGTCATTTTCTTTTTGTGCCTTTTAATGTAACACACTCACCGGTAAAATTTCCCCTTTTTTTCTTATTTTTATTTTCCTAAAATTTTCGTTGCATCTTGCACACACTGACCCACACACATGCACACAAACAAACAAAAAGGAATGCAGTGTAACTAACGAACAGTCAAGACTATTGAAAAGGTTGCAAGATGCAACGAAAATTTTAGGACAATAAAAATAAGAAATAAGTGGAAATTTTACCGATGAGTGTGTTACATTATAAGGCACAAAAAGAAAATGACTCTCCCCAGACACATCTTTTATCCTTTATCTTTTCCTTGTTTCAGTCATTAGACTATGGCCATGCTGGGGCACTGCCTCGAAGAATTTTAGCTGAAGTAATCAACCCCAGTACTTTCTTGTGTTTTTAGCCTGGTACTTATTCTATTGATCTCTTTTGTCGAACTGCTAAGTTGCAGAGATGTAAACACACCAACACTGGTTGTCAAGTGGTGGTGGGGAACTAACACAGACATTAAGTCACACACACACAAACATATACATATACATATGAAGGGGTGCTGAAAAGTTCTTGGCTTTGGGTAAAAGAAAATACAGGAGGATCAGTTAATTATGATTTTATTCACCATGAGCTGGCACAAACGTTAGCACACTGAGCGAAATGCTTAGCGGTATTTCGTCTACCGCTACATTCTGAGTTCAAATTCCGCCAAGGTCGACTTTTTCTTTACTACACTCACGGAGTGGTTGGTGTTAAGAAGGGCATCCAGCTGTAGAAACATTGCCAGATAGGACTGGAGCCTGGTGCAGCCTTCTGGCTTCCCAGACACCCAGTCGAACCATCCAACCCATGCTAGCATGGAGAACGGACGTTAAACGATGATGATGATGATGATGATGATTCCCCTCTCAGTGGTCCTTCAGTTTTTCTAAGCCATGTAAAAGAACTCAGAAGGTTGGGTCTCCAACCAGGCCTTATGTAATACCCTTAAAGCCAGGAACTTTTCAGCAACCTCTCGTATATTTGTTTATACATACACATATACATATATATATATATACATACATATATATATATATATATATATATATACACACACACACATATACATATATATACACACACACACATATATATAATACACACACACACATACACACATACATATGTGTGTGTATACACGGTACTAAAATGTTTTTTATTATAAAATTATTTTAGCATTTTGTACCTTGCCTTTTTATCTGATATATATATATATATATATATATATATGTAAAATTGAATAAGGGTAGAAATTGATATTAATCAATTAAAACCAGTGGCCTAGCATATTAAAAAAATCCGAAGATTAAAATATTTTTTACAAGTAAAAAATATTCTAATCTCCTTTAAATTTTGTATGTAAAATATATATATATATGTAAGCATATATACACACACACATATATGAATGATCTCCTATCTTAATGTAATAGTACTTGAATCTGACCCTTATATTTCCTTGTTCTCTGATTTTTTTTCAGCAAAACCTGCAACTCGAAGGTCCAGATCACTTGACCCAACAAATAGGTACTTTCTTTTATCTTCTATCTTCTACTTGTTTTAGTCATTGGACTCTCAGCCCCAGCTGGGATAACACCTTCAAGGGTCTATTGAAGCAAATCGATCCTGCTACTTACTTTTTAAGCCTGGTGTATTCTGTCCCTGCCCACACATGCATGTATAGATGTATAGACACACACACACACCATCATCAATTTTTGCACAATTTGACAGGATCTGATGAACTGGAGGGCCACATCATGCTCCGAAGTCTGCTTCAGCATAGTTTCTATTGCTGGATGTTCTTCTTGATACTAATCACCTTAGAGAGTGTCCTGGATATTTTAACTATGGCACCAGCATTACTGAGATCACTTTGCAACTTTCAAGAGTTTATATAAACAAATGACACATCTCATAAATTACAGCTGTTTCAACTC
>NC_043010.1:66452521-66465021 GCF_006345805.1 Octopus sinensis
AGTTCCACCGAGATAGACTTCGCCTTTCATCCTTTCAGGGTCAATAAAATAAATACCAGTTGAACACTGGGTTTGATGTAATCGACTCATCCTCTTCCTACAAAAGTTACTGCCTTTGAGGCAAAATTTGAAACCATTATTATCATTGTTGTTGTTGTTGTTGTTAAGGCAGGGAGGTGGCAGAATTGATAGCACAGTGGACAAAATACTTAGCAGTCTGTCTTTGTGTTCTGAGTTCAAATTCCACCGAGGCTGACTTTGCTGTTTATCCTTTCGGGGTCAATGAAACAAGAACCAGTTGAGAGCTGATGTCAATGTAATCGACTCGACCCCCTCCCCATAAAAATTTCAAGCCTTGTGCTTCTAGCAAAAAGGATTATATTATATCATATTATATTACAGTACTGGAACAATTATCCTGCAAACCTTAAGTGTCCCAGATTTCTTAGTTTTTCTGGTTTTCGGGAGACAGTCTAAATATTTACTTAAAATATAAATTGCCAGCCTCGCCTGGCCCCCGTGCCGGTGGCACGTAAAAGCACCATCCGTTCGTGGCCATTTGCCAGCTCCGTCTGGATCCTGTGCGGGTGGCACGTAAAAGGCACCCACTACACTCGCAGAGTGGTTGGCGTTAGGAAGGGCATCCAGCCGTAGAAACACTGCCAGATCAGACTGGGCCTGATGCAGCCTTCTGGCTTCACAGACCCCAGTTGAACCGTCCAACCCATGCTAGCATGGAAAACGGACGTTAAATGATGATGATAAAATAAACTAGGAAAAATAGAGCTAAATTGTATTTAACAGATTCAAATTAATAACATTTCTGAAGCAGAGTCTGCTCGATATTTATTAATCCACTTCAAATTCTTAAAATAAATATATCATACTGCACCACACACATGTAGTATAATGTTTACAAGATGGAAAATTAAATAAAGAAAAGTAAAGAACATGATTTTATTTAATAGATTCGTGAACAAATTAATACACTTGTTAAGCAGAGTGTATTTAATCTTTATTGATCCACTTGAAATAGTAAAGAACAAGACTATTTTTAACGCATCATATGCAAATTAACCATTTTCAGAAACAGGGTCTGTTTACTCAATACAGGGTACAGTAGTATTGGTTTCTAGTTTTGGCACAAGGCCAACACTTTCAGAGGAAGGGGTTAGTTGATTACATCGACCCCCTGTACTCATCATCATCATCATCATCATCATCATCGTTTAACGTCCGTTTTCCATGCTGGCATGGGTTGGACGGTTTGACTGGGGACTGGCAAGCCAGGAGGCTGCACCAGGCTCCAATCTGATCTGGCAGAGTTTCTACAGCTGGATGGCCTTCCTAACGCCAACCAGTCCTAGAGTGTAGTGGGTGTTTTTTACATGTCACCAGCATGGGAGCCAGTCAGGCAGTACTGGCATCGGTCATGTTCTGATGGTGCTTTTTATGTGCCACCAGCATGGGGAGCCAATCAGGTGGCACTGGCAATGACCCACACATGAATGCTGCTTATTAACTGGTACTTATTTTATCAACTCTGAAAGGATGAAATGCCACGCAACATTATGCCTGGCGTACAAATGATTTTGCCAGCTCTCCACCTTACAAGGTACAGCAACTTGTATGATATTACTCAGTGTTCTGAGATTTCTAGAAGCCAGATAAGAGGTCCAGTACTATATTATATTATATTATATTATATTATATTATGTTATATTATATAATGTCGCAAACTGACAGAATTATTAGCAAGCCAGACAATGTTTAGCAGCATTCTCCTATCTATTTTTAAAATTCTGAGTTCAAATTCCACCGAGGTTGTCTTTACCTTCCATCCTTTTGGGATTGTTAAAATAAGAACTAGCTGAGAGCTGGGGTGGGGGTCAATATGATCGACTTGTCTCCCTACCCTAAAATTTTTGGCCTTATATCAAAATTTAAACAGAATTGTTATGTTGTTATATGTATATGTGTATCAGTTTTTGTCTTGTAAAAAGAAATGTTCTTCATAATTTCTTGTGCTTTGCTGAGCTTTTAGCTTTTACTGTTTGCATGTCTTTTATGCCTCCTCGCCTTCTTACCCTCTTTCTGTGACGCTCACTACTTTTAACCCCTTTTGTTACCATATTTCTGTCGAAATACTCTGCTTTGCTTTCAATTAGTTTTAAAAATAATGGAAGAGGTGCGGGCATGGCTGTGTGATAAGAAGCTTGCCTCCCAACCACATGGCTCTGGGTTCAGTCTCTCCATGTGGCACCATGGACGAGTGTCTTCTGCTATAAGTTTAGGCCAACCAAAGCCTTGTGAATGGATTTCGTAGATGGAAACTAAAAGAAGCCTGTAATATATACATGTGTGTGTGTCTGTGAGTCTTTGTGTCTGTCCCCCCCCCACCTGATAACCGGTGTTGGTGTGTTTACATCCCTGAAACTTAGTGGTTCAGCAAAAAGAGACCAACAGATTTAGTATCTGGCTTAAAAAAATAAGTACTGAGGTATGTGTGTGGGGGTGGGTGGTTGGGTGGGCAGGTGGGCCAATTCATTCAACTAAAAATTCTTCAACGTGCTGCCCCAGCATGGCCACAGTCTAATGACTGAAACAAGTAAAAAATAAATGAAATTAATTAAAATAACCTCTGTCATTTTTGAACTGTTGTTTGGAACATTAATTAACATGAAATGTTGAGGGGAAGTTTTAAATCAGATCCCTTGAAAATTTGAAATTCGTATTATAGAAGAACTCGGGTGTTCTCAGGTGGTTTGGTATCAAAAGGGTCAATGCATGATATTTCTTTGTCTTCATTTTCTAAGCATTTCCTGCTTTTGTATTCTTCTTCCGCTGTAAGATCCGTGCCAATGTTTGGAATGAGACGACTGGTTGTTGTTGTTTGGATGTGGATGATTTGCAACGGCTGAGGGGACACTGAAGGTGTTTTGGTGATGGTATTTTATGGGACTGGAGGCAAATGTGTGCACACACACACACACACACACACACACACATTCGTGTGCAAGTGCAGAAATATACATACACATACAGGTAGGTAGATAGATAGAAAGATAGAGAGATAGAGAAAGAGAGGGGGAGAATGGAAGAGAGGTGGAGAATGAGAGAGATAGAGATTGAGAAATAGACAGATAAAGAAGGAATAAGCAGACAAAGAGAGATAGAGAAAGAGAAAGATAGAGAGATAGATAGAGAGAGAGAGAGAGAAAGAGAGAGAGAGAGAGAAAGAGAGAGAATGAAAGAGAGATAGAGATTGAGAAATAGACAAATAAAGAAGGATAGACAGATATAGAGAGAGAGATAGATAGAAAGAGAGAGAGAGGAAAAGATAGAGTGAGAGAAAGAGAGATAGAGATTGAGAAATAGATAAAGAAGGAACAGATAGATAAAGAGAGATAGATAGATAGAGAGAGAGAAAGAGCATTAGAGAATGAGAGAGACAAACAGATAGACAGACAGAAAGAATGAGAGAGAGAGAAAGAGAGAGAGAGGGGGAATGAGAAAAATATTAAAATGTCTAATGTCAAATAATTTAGAATTGAAACAACGGAAACGAAGTGCAAGTCCCTTTCAGCGTTTCCTGAAAAGACACAAAAAGATGATTGGTCTGTTTCCAAAATTCCTGTGAAGAAGGAAATATCTTCCCCGACAAATGCTTCTGTTTTTCTGGTGACTCGTTTGAATCAGTGATGTCAAATAGGCGCGGGAGTGGCTGTGTGGTAAGTAGCTTGTTTACCAACCACATGGTTCCGGGTTCAGTCCCACTGCGTGGCACCTTAGGCAAGTGTCTTCTACTATAGCCTCGGGCCGACCAAAGCCTTGTGAGTGGATTTGGTAGACGGAAACTGAAAGAAGCCCGTCGTATATATGTATATATGTATATATATATATATATGCGTGTGTGTATTTGTGTGTGTCCCCCTAGCATTGCTTGACAACTGATGCTGGTGTGTTTATGTCCCCGTTACTTAGCGGTTCGGCAAGAGTGACCGATAGAATAAGTACTGGGCTTACAAAAGAATAAGTCCCGGGGTCGAGTTGCTCGATTAAAGGCGGTGCTCCAGCATGGCCGCAGTCAAATGACTGAAACAAGTAAAAGAGTAAAAGAGAGTAAAGAGTAAATAAGCAGTGGCAAAACAGCTGCGCCACTCCATGCACCAATTGTGCAGCTATTATGCACCATCCGCTCCTTTATATTGTTGTTGGCATTATTTGTGTCCACCCTAGAGCTGTTAGTGCAGATTTATGATGAAAGACATTCTAGCCATGACCATCCCGTCTTTTTTTTTTATTGAGATATAGTGAATTTAATACTGCATCATCCAATGTGCACTTATTTTTTTTTATATATTGCAGCATGCAATTTGTGGGAGATTTGATATTTGACTGCTATTTCTCACAAATTAAATGACCATGAAGAGGCACCATTGTTGTTATTATGTGTGTGTTGCGTATGTGTGTATACATACAAAAATACAGATATGTATATATATATATATATATATATATATATATATATATATATGTATGTATATATATATGTATGTATATATATATATATATATATAATGTATTTATGTATACATACACACACACACACATGTACACACATGCACACATATACGTCGTATCATTAATACAGCTGCATCTACTCAGTGTATGTCTTTAATACTTCTGTATGTCTTCAATGCATTTGTATGTCTTTGAAACATCTACATCTCTTTAGTACATCTGTAAATTCTTCATACATCTGTACGTTCTAATCTAATGTGTCCTTACCTGACTAACACTAAACCTAACCCTAACCACTCCTCACATACTAATGTACCACGTGTGCCAGTCCCTCTATTAGAACACTCACAAATCTGTATTAGAGAAGACAGACGTACTATTGATCAAATTAAGATTGAGCCCTAGTCCTTTACATCAAGCTATCTTCCAGGAACCCTATCCTAAGATTTACTTCGTCTCCCCACTAATACTCTCCCCAATGTCTTGCTTATACTGTTGCATTTATGATATTTCATAGAAATAATGAACTGCACACATATTGTTTTTATGACGTGTCATAACTGCAATGAACTGCTCATATTTCTATGACGTATCGTAATAGGAGCATACTGCACTTGCATTGGTTTTATGATGTGTCCCAACTGTAGTGTTCTGCACATATATTGCTTTTATGATGTGTCATAATGGCAGCCTACTGCACTTGTATTGAGTTTATGATGTGTCACAACTGTAGTGTATTGCACAGATATTGCTTTTATGATGGGCGACAGTTGCAATGTTTTTGTGCATATAATATATTTATGATGTGTCTCAAGGAATTACAATGCACTAATGAACGGTAATATTTTATTTGTGATGTGTCACAATTGCAATATTCTGCACTAGGATTGTTTTTGTGATTTGTCACAACAGTAAATGTGTCATTCTTCATAACATAACTGAATCTTAATGTCTTGAAGCATAGATTATTTTATTGGTACTACTCATTGCCTTTTATTTTATACCCTGTTAACAGAAGACTGAAGAAACAAAATCAAAGGCAGGGAAGTCGGTTCAAACCAGAGCAGCAGCACCTCCGCCTGAGGACCGTGGTCGCCAAAGAAAGAAATCTTCCGGTGCTTTTGTTAGACAACGGAAACGAAGTGCAAGTCCCTTTCAGCGTTTCCTGAAGAGACGCAAAGATGATTGGTCTGTTTCCAAAATTCCTGTGAAGAAGGAAATATCTTCCCCGACAAATGTTTCTGTTTCTCTGGTGACTTGTTCGAAAAAGAAAGGCAATGATGCCACTGTAGTGGTATCTCCTGTCAAAGGAAGGCAATCAAGTCATGACAGTCACTTGCCAGTTTACCCCCGGACAGTTCCACTAGCCAGAGCAGAAGACAGTGACTCTGATTCTGACCAATCGGATGCTGGCTTTTCCACTATTTCTGGCGGCACAGTTATTTTTGTTCCACCTAAACAACGTGCTGATCTGTCTGGAGAGATCTTTGAGAAGGGTGTAAAAGGAAGCATCAGCAAAACTCTTAGCAAAAGAGATCTTGTACTCTGTGATCATTCTGTCAAGGGCCAGAATCCTTGGGAACCATCAGTTTCACTTCGCACTCGATCTCGGTCTGTTGACAACGAGCACGATCTGGGTTCTTCACACCTGCAAAGCAAGCGTTCACTCAGTGCATCGGAAACAAAAGGAACACACAGGCCAAATGCGAGAGCGAGTTTTAAGGTGACAAATGAAACTAAAAAGATTTTACAAAGAGCTCAAGTACCGTCTGAAAATCTCATCCAACCAGGAATTATTTCTTCAACTCCAAACACATCATCAGTCGATAAAGGCCGTTCTGTGCGACGAGCATCATCGGCTAACGAAACTTTACAGCAAAGCAGTGTCAAAGAGCATGCTGTACGTCGTACGTCGTCAATGGCTGGACACAAACAGAACTCGTCTCTGCCTGTGTTAAAATCCGACATATTGAAGACACGAATGATGCTACAAAATCAACAACAGAACACAAATGCTAGGCCATCACCATCATGGTGTCGTCCTGTTAACGAAGGTTCAGCAGCAAAGCCGTTGCTGAAAAGAAACATCTCTGAAGCGGATAATTGTTGCAAGACACCAAAATGTACGAGGCTTCGTAGAATTTCCAACCCACTTCCTGCCTCACCCACACCCAGCACCCCTGTCGGTTCACGTCGACAAACTGAATACAAACAAATGATCAAGGCATGTCTCAACTCGCCAAATCTGCACAAAAATACATTTCCTCCTGAAAGCAAGATGCCCGAATCGGAATTAGCAAAAATCAATTTCGACTTCTTGTCTAATCAACAGGACATGTTACTGTACCAGCTGAGAAGTATCGAAAAGTCATTCAAAGAATTACCTGTACCAAAAGCACCCAAAATGGAGATTGATCTAGAAGAACCTCCCGAAATAAACCATCACGGTAAAGAGAATGATTCGGTTTTCCTGAGCCCCGCTCCAATCCTTAAGTACAGGCGAGAGCGATTGCCCATGGAAAGTATTGATACTGAAGACGGCGGCAACTTGGGAACACGTGAGACTGAGAGCCATTTGAATGAAAGTCCTCACACGCGGCAGAACAGCACACAACCACGGCCTCGAATAATTACTTCAGAAGAAGAAGTGCCGATTATATACGTGCGGAAAGACCCCAAGCCTCTCCCACAAATCCAGTCCATTGGCGTACATTTCAAACATCCTAAAAGGGTCACACCCCATATTCTAACCTATTATAAGTATGCAAGATTTAACGTATGAATGCATTTGCATGCATCAACCCATGCCAGCATGGAAAACAGACTTGAAATGCCGATGATGATGATGATGATGATGATGATGATGATGATGATGATGATGATGATGATGATGGTGGTGGTGCACTTCATTACCCATCTTCTTTTCTTTTTCTTTTTCTTTTCTTTTGCTCTTCCACTTTCTTTCTTGAACATTCTTGCCAAATTTTCCTTTTTTCTTAAAATTTCAGTTGTCTGTATTGAACTGCATTATGAATTCAAATTTTCATGTGTTAAAGTCTACATGTGTCTATATATATATACACACACATGCATACAAGTATATATAAATAATATATACACATACGTATATATATGTATGTACATACACCCACACAAATCTACATAACATACATATATACATACACACACAACACACATATAAACGTGCTGGCAGAATGTGTGTTACTGACAAGTTTCCTTTACAACTCTGTGGTCCTTTCTTTAATATTTTCCCCAAAGGCCCCTTGGACAAGTGCCTTTTCTTAGACTTGTGAGAAGATTTGGTGGACAGAAACTGAAGGTAAAACATCATATGTGGCTGTGTGGTAAGAAGCTTCCTTGCCAACAACATGGTTCTGGGTTCAGTTCCACTGTGTGGCAACCTTGGACAAGTGTCTTTTATTATAGCCTGGGTATATGGTGTGTATGTGTGTGTGTGTGTGTGTGTGTGTGTGTGTGTGTGCACGGGTTGTTTGTGCTTGTTCCTCCTTGTCTTGAAATCGTGCTGCAGTTGTAAATGAGTGACACCCTCATACAAGTGGTGTTATTTGCTTCCAATCTTTTGTGAAAACATGTCCTTCCACAGGAGAGATACTACCTTGCTTGGTGACAGGTGAAGGTTGATAACAAGGAGGGCATCTGACCATTGAAAATCTGCCTCAACAAAGTGCTGTCTAGTCTGAGCAAGTATGTATGTATATAAGTGAATAGCAGTGATACACACACACACACACACATCTTGTTGTATATATACACATACATATATAATATACAAGTATATGCACACACATATACACCTATGCATATGTACATGCCCCTTGCTTTGTGATATGAAAATAGACATAAAGTACTTTTTTTATCCCAATGACCCTAAACACTTGAGTTATTCTCTGGCCCTGAAGCATTAATCCCCTCCCCTTTTGTTTCTACCTTACTCCCTGCTTCAACCTACCCCACATCCCCCCAAAAAAACTACCCACGCACACACACAAACCTGATAAGCTAAACAATTTCAGTCCGATCCCGCTACAGCCTTTCCTTGAACCATGTTGTATCTGATATGCTGTAGCTGGGACTTGAAGTTTTATATTTTGTGAATTGTTTTTTTTTCTTTTCTATTTTTTTATACATATTTGGTATAAGGGTTGTTGTTTTTTTGTTTCTACTTTCAGAATTGATTTTACCTTCATGGAATTGCAACTTGCATTTTAAATGGGGGGCGGGGGTAAACCCCTTGTAATTCATCCTCACACATCGTTATCGCCTTTCAGTATTATTAACCTGTCATGGGGGTGGCAAACTGGCAGAATCGCTTGTACGTTGGGCTAAATGTTTAGCACCATTTCATCTGTCTTTACCTTCTGAGTTCAAACTCTGCTGAGGTTAACTTTGCCTTTCATCCATTCAGGGGTCGATAAAATGAGTAGCTTTTGTGCAATGGCAGTTGATGTAATCGACTATCTCTCTCCCACAAAATAGCTGGCCTTATGCCAAAATTTTGAAACCATCACTATTATTATTAATATTATTGCCTTTGTACAGCTTCTAACACTGAAGATGAACTACAGCATCAGCTGTTCACTACCAGTGAACTAAGGTAACACCTCCTATTTTTCGAGCACCCTCCGGAGTATTCGAGCGGTTCCAAAGCACTGCTGTTTTCTGCAAGTGCTCCACCCTTATTGCAGCCCCTATTTGTTCCATGTGCTTCTCAAGATTTTTGCTCACTGTTCCCAGGGCTGTGACAATTATTGGTACCACTGCTACCTTTTTCATCGACCACAACTGCTTAACTTCATTATTATTATTTTTAATATTATTATTATTATTATTATTATTATTATTATTGTTATTGTTATTATTAATATATAAAGGATTGAGGTAACTCCTCCTGAAGATATAGAGTCAACATTAACAGAATCCTTTCTATATTAACCAAAATGAAGTAGATTGACAAATTTATTTTTTGAACCAGTTGAAGACACACAAGATGTCGAAATATCGTTCACTAGATAACAATGGCACTCTTCTTTTAATTTTGACACTATTGTTATTATTATTATTATTATTTTTATTATTATTATTATTATTATTATTATTATTATTATTATTATTATTATTATTATTATTATTATTATATTATTATTATTATTATTATTATTATTATTATTATTACTATTACTATTATTATTATTTTTATTATTTTTATTTTTATTATTGTTATTATTATTATTATTAGCATTTAAACCAGCCATACCCAACCTAAACATTCTACCTGTTTTAAGTGAAAACCGACCAGATCCAACCTCTCACGCCTACCCTTCAATGTCATTGTAAAAATACACAATCACGTCATAGAAATGTTGCAGCTACAAGATAATGCCTGATTAATTCAAAACAATATGAATAAATAAGCAATGAATTGGACAAAAAAAAATCTGAGTGCTAAAGGGTCGAGGTGATGAGATGGCAGAATGGTTAGTGGCATTTCGTTTGTCTTTATGTTCTAAGTTCAAATTCCATTAAGGACACCTTCGCCTATCATCCTTTCGGGGTTGATAAATTAAGTACCAGTTGCACACTTGGGGCCGATGTAATCAACTTACCCACCCGCTGAATTTGCTGGCCTGGTGCCAAAATTTGAAACTATTATTGATCTGCCATATTTGCAGCATTTTTTTCTATTTCTTTTTTCCCCACCGCATCATCCGAATTTTGACTTTAATCGTTGTACATCAACCGAGGCCTCTCGTGGTTGACATAACCAACTGCATCTCATCCCTTGCTTTGACTTTCTCACAAACACATGGCCTCTGTGGGCATTTTGGACGGAAAACATTAGTATTGTTATTGATTTTTCCACCAAGGTCGACTTTGCCTTTCATCCTTTTGGGATCAATAAAATAAGTACCAGTTGATTTCTGGGCTCGATGTAATCAACTTACCCCATCTTCTGAAATTGCTGGCATTGTGTCAAAATTTGAAATCATCATTATTATTATTATTGATGTGATAATTTAGAATTCTGAGAGATGTGAAAGAAATCTTCTGCAAACTTGACAGATATTCTATTATAGTACATGTACAATGGTAGAACATCTGTCATGTATGCAAAAGATGTGGGTTCCATTCTCACAAACAGCCCTCGACTTTTTTTGTTTTCTATCCAATGGGTTTTTTTTCACCCAATATTTACACGCTATAATAGTTTTATCTATTTCCCATTCCTCATTAGAAACGATTTATTATTAAGGAAATAAACTGGCAGAATTGTTAGCATGCCAGCAAAAATGCTTGGCGGCATTTCATTCGTCTTTATGTTCTGGGGTCAAATTCCTCTGAGGCTGACTTTACCTTTTCATATTTTCGGGGTCAGTGAAATAAGTACCAGTTGGACACTGGGGTTGAAGTAATTGACTAGTTCCCTCCCAACAAAAATCCAGGCCTTGTGCCTATAGGCTCAGGACTGGCTGTGTGGTAAGTAGTTTGCTTCCCAACCACATCGTTCTGGGTTTCGGTCCCACTGCGTGGCACCTTGGGCAATTGTCTTCCACTATAGCCTAGAGCTGACCAAAGCCTTGTGAGTAGATTTGGTAGACGGAAACTGAAAGAAGCCTGTCGTATGTATATATGTGTGTGTGTGTGTGTATGTTTGTATGTGGTTGTCCCCCCTCCACCATCACTTGACAATCGATGTTGGTCTGTTTACGTCCCTGTAACTTAGCTGTTTGGCAAAAGAGACTGATAGAATAGGTACTGGGCTTACAAGGAATAAGTCATGGGGTTGATTTGTTCGACTAAAAGCGGTGCTCCAGCATGGCCGCAGCCAAATGACTGAAACAAGTAAAAGAATAAAAGAAAAGTAGAAAGGATCATCATCGTCGTTGTCATCGTTGTCGTCAGAATCGTTAGCATACCAGACAAAATGCTGTACATTCTGAGTTCCTATTCCACCGAGATTGACTTTACCTTTCATCCTTTTGAGGTTATTAAGGTGGCGAGCTAGCAGAAATGTTAGCACGCCGGGTGAAATGCTTAACAGTATTTTGTCTGTCTTTACGTTGTTCTGACTTCATCCTTTTGGGGTCAATAAATTAAGTACCAGTTGCGCACTGGGGTTAATCTCATCGACTGCCCCCTCCCACCAAATTTCGGGCGTTGTGCCTAGAGTAGAAAAGAATAAATTAAGTACAAGTTAAGCACTGGGATTGATGTAATTGACTCACCCAATACTCTAAGATTGCTGGTCTTGTGCCAAAATTTGAAACCATTGCTATTATTATTATTATTATTATTATTATTATTATTATTATTATTATTATTATTAAAGTTGGCAAGCTGGCAGAATCGTTAGCACGCTGGGCAAAATGCTTAGTGGCATTTTGTCTGTCTTTACGTTCCTTTCATCCTTTCGGGGTCGATAAATTAAGTACCAGTGAAATTCTGGGGTTGATGTAATCGACTAGTCCCCCTCCCCCAAATCTTCAAACCTTGGGCCTATAATAGAAAGGATTTTTGGCAAACTGGCAGAATCGTTAGCCCGCTGCGCAAAATGCTTAGCGGGCATTTCGTCCAGCTTTACATTCTGAGTTCAAATTCCATCGAGGTTGACTTTGCCTTTCGTCCTTTTGGGGTCAATAAAATAAGTAACCAGTTGAGTGCTGAGGGGCAGTCAATGTAATTGACTATCTGCATCCCACCAAATTTCAGGCCTTGGTATCAAAAGGGGTTAATGATGATGTTTAACTCTTTGTCAGCACTGATCTGGAAGACCAGTGATTAACATTGACCTACACGTGACCATCTTATCTTTTCTTTCTGAAGCTGTAGTGCGACAGCATTCTATGTAACGTTACCTAGTGTGCTGTCCTTGTTTTTTTAAAAAAAAACTACCATAATGTTATTTCAGTGACATTTAGCTACTATATCTAGCAGAT
>NC_043010.1:66467236-66472236 GCF_006345805.1 Octopus sinensis
ATTTCGCCCGGCGTGCTAACTTTCTGCCAGCTCGCCGCCTAGACTGTATTGCGCCTCCACTGTTTCTGCTGTTTTGTTAAGTAAGCGCTAAATTAGCCATGATCGACTGCACCTCTATGATCAAAGGCATTTCAATCTCGACCATCCACCTTTTATTTATTTTTTTATATAGTGGTATCTATTTTCTTATGTATCCTTTTTTTTTTTTTTTCTTACACGGTAGGTATGATAAGAAAAGATTTGGCTGGTATTTCTACATTGAGACTTTTCTTATTGTTGTTACTCTTATTTAGCCTCAAGCTAGCCCTGATCTGGCACGCATATGATTAGAGACACTTCTGGTATGAGCATCACCATTTATTCAAATTCAGTGTATTTAGGGCAACATTTGTCAATGTATCCTTTTTTAAAGAGGCTGCCAAGTTTCGTTTGACGAACATTCGTTTGCACATCACGAAAGTAGTCTCAGAAGAAATTTTAACAAAATATCTTGTTGTCATCATTTTGTACAATGAAAAACATGGGGTGAATGGGATGTTAGCTGAATGAAGAGTTGTTGTTTTTTTATATATTTCGTGTTTTTTTTCCTTTTGTGGGGGGTTAAAAATTTGAATAAAACGCGACAGGTCCATGAAAAAAACCAACAAAGTAACGTCGGAAAATTCTTCTCACATTAATGATTTTATTTGGTAGCTTGTATGGCTGCGTGTAGGTGAGAGAGAGTTCGAAAGAATGAATGTATATACTGCCTATCATTTTTAGATTAGAAGCACATTCGGTAGTTCACATCAGCCGATTGTCAATAACGTCTGATGTTAAGTTAAGTTAAGTTAATTTTTTGGCTCAAAAAGCAAAAAGCAAGGCCATGTAGGGGGACATGGAGTTATGTACACGGGGGTGTTCATGCAAAGAGTTCAGGCCATTTCTGGTCAAGAGAGACTTGAACCGAGGGGTCGTCGGCATCTTCACTATCTCGTCCGGGGCTTATTCCACGGATCCGCAACCCGGACGGAGAAAGTCCCTCTCCCTCGATTGAGATGAAATCGTCGCAGATAGAGCTTTTCGGAGTGACCCCGCAGCCGACGCTCTGGAGCAGGAGTGAAGAACAGCTCTTTCGAGAGGTTACACTTTCCGCTTATGTGAGTTATGACTGCGATCGGTTCTCCCTAGTCCGTTAGTAACCTCTTCTTATCCTGTGACTATCCACGAGATATAAATAGCTGGGCTATCTATATCTCGTTCCTCTTTTTATTAGCAGTGTTTAGCCTTTAGCATTCAGATTATTCTGTCAAATGTAATGCATATTTATTCACATTGTTTTGAATTAATCGTGGATCATCTCAGAGCTTTAAGATTTCGATGATGTAATATCATTATTTTTAGGATGATATTTATTGAGTAGGTCTAAGAGGTCGGATCTGACCGATTTGAATATAAAAACGATTGAATATCTAAGCCAGATATGGACGGATTAAATGATGAATGGTTAATCAATGCTTCATGAAGCAATAATCAAGAACTTTTGCCTCTTCTGTTTTCTGCTGACTTCAGACAATAAATTTGATGTGTAGTCGTTCAGCATCAGAGGCTAGAATGCTATGACGTCACCACTCAATTTGAAAGATCTGATCTTTGTTTACGAAAACCTAATAATTAGAAACCAGATAGAGCGCCAGATTCACATGATCCACTACGAGCTCATTCGAGCAATTAAATTAATTTCCTCGACAAAGACGTTACTGCATCCATAACATCTTTCTGTATCATACACGCACACACCACACAAAAACACACACACACCACACACACACACACACACACACACACACACCACACACACACAACACCAAGCACAACACAACGTGCACGCACACACAAAACCACACACACACACAGCACAACACAACGTGCACACACATTCACGTACACACAGAAACATGTAGATATATGCACAACACAACACATTCACATACATACAGATAAATATATATGCGCACACTTATACCCTCACATACACACATACACACAACACACATTCACATGTTCACAGATACATGTGTACACGCACGCACACACAGCGCTACACACAACACATTCGCTGAACGCAAATACATGTTAATACAAATACATACGCACACAAACACACACAAACATACACACACACACACAGACACGACACAACATACACATTCACATCCTCATACACATGCAAACATGACTCAACACACACATTACATACACACAGATACGCGTATACACGTACACGCACACACACACACACACATATGCACACAGCTATATTTGCTCTTAAGATTGTTTGATTTGCAACTAAGATGGCGATAAAATTACAACTATGACATAACAAATAAAATACACTTCGTATTTTCTTGCGTTTGGTTGCATGACATGTCGTCTGCTCTTTTCATTAGGTCACGCAATGCAACGGCACGTCGTATGCTAAGTGTGTCGTTTGGTTTTGTACACTATTGAGGATAAAAGCATTTTCTCGTAACATTGGCAAAACTGTCTCCTTCCAGATTTAGTCGATAGATAGATAGATAGATAGATAGATAGATAGATAGATAGATAGATAGATAGATAGATAGATAGATAGATAGACAGACAGACTGACAGACAGACAGACAGACAGACAGACAGGCAGACAGGCAGACAGATACTATATATATATATATATATATATATATATATATATAGATAGATAGATAGATAGATAGATAGATAGATAGATAGATAGATAGATAGCGATAAGAAAGAAGATAAAGATATGAAAGAAGAAAAGAAAGAAAAGAAAGAACATAAGAAAGAAAAGAGAGAAGAAGAGAAAGAAAGAAAGAAAGAAAGAGAAAGATAGATACCAAGAAGAGAAAGAAAGAAAAGACGAAGAAAAAAACAAAAAGAAAGAAAAGACCAAAGCAAAAAAGAATAAAAGATAGGGATAAGAAAGGAAAGAAAGAAAGAAAGAAAGAAAGAACAGGCGTGCAGGCGTGATGGTGTGATAAGTAGTTTGCGATCCAACTACATGGTTCCGGGTTCAGTTTCACTGCATGGCACTCGGGTAGGTGCCTTCTGTTACATCTCCGAGCCGCGAATTTTTTTTTTTTCTCACGAGAATTCCGGACCCCAGTTATGAACTCATTTGCATACAGCCAATCAGAGCTCAACTATCAAACTAATTTATGAACGCATGATTATGGATCTGTAGTCTTCGAATTAGCTTTCTTATTTCTGGTTTTGAGAAGCCTAAGTTAGTACCGTGACGACATTTTAGGACAGCTGCTAATCACATGCGTGATGTCTTCCACAGAAACATGACATAGCCTAAACAAGCGGTTGCACCTTGGGATTACAAGAGCGTCACTGTCTCTCTTATTCACTAAGTACTTTGTGGTAATCTCCTGTTCCTGGATTGCAAACGTATAGCCCTCAAAGTGTGATGTAATGTTGTGGTCTTGTGTCCAAGAGAGGCTGCGCTTCGTGTCAATTCTACTGTCTTCTTCGAGTTTCCGGGCAACATACCCATGCATAGTTTTTTTATGTATGTATGTATGTTTGTATGTATGTACGTTTGTATGTATGTACGTTTGTATGTATGTATGTAAGTATGTATGTATGTATGTATGTATGTATGTATGTATGTATGTATGTATGTATGTATGTATGTATGTATGTGTATCTCCTTTCAGACAATAAGCATTAAATATAATCGTACATCACGTAAATAAATGGAAATGGCAGACGACATATCACTAATAAATAAATAAATAAATAAATAAATAAAGCAAATGCTGGGAAGCATATTTTTGTGTCGTCAACATTTACAAGTGAATAATTAAGAATCGATAAGCACTCAAAAATACCATATTTTTATGAATTCCCATGCCACTGAACATTAGTTATTACCAGCAGTACGAGCGCCTTCCAGACGTTTGCCTACAATTGCATAATAACATTTACACGTCTGATTCCCAATCTGAGTGATTTTTCTCATATTTTACGTCTTATTTCCCTTTCTATCCTTTATCTGTCGAACAGTACTCATTCACTCAGTAAATAAATTAGAGAATAACTACAGAAACTTTCCGAAGTATGGATATTTTTTTAATGAAATTTTCTACTAACACGTTTCAGATGGAATAGATTACGATTATAATGGAATTTGAGGCGAAAATCTTTTGGAGAGAGAAGCAGCGCTGGATTAACTATTAAGCAAAATAAGCACTCTACATGTTAACTCTACTGATATCAATGCTAGGGGGCCCGAGGGCCCTTAATACTCGCAGTCCGCCCCTGCTTCTAAATGTATACATATTTCAAAGATGGCGGATTCGTTAGAACACCGTACAAAATGCTTCGTGGCATTTCTTCCGGTTTTACGCTGTGAGTTCAAATTCTGCCCAGGTCAACGTTGCCTTCCATCCTTTCGGAGTCGACGAAACAAGTACCAGTTTAGCAATGGGACCGACATCATCGACTAAACCCCACTCTTACCCCCAAAATTTCAGGCATTGTGCCGAAAGTAGAAAGGAGTTTATTAAGGCGGCAGCTGGCAGAAACATTAGCACGCCGGGCGAAATGCGTAGCCGTATTTCGTGTCCTTACGTTCTGAGTTCAAATTCCGCCGAGGTCGACTTTGCCTTTCATCCTTTCGGGGTCGATTAAATAAGTACCAGTTACGCATTGGGGTCGATATAATCGACTTAATCCGTTTGTCTGTCCTTGTTTGTCCTCTCTGTGTTTAACCCCTTGTGGGTAGTAAAGAAATATGTATTTCGTCTGCAGCTACGTTCTGAGTTCAAATTCCGCCGAGGTCGACTTTGCCTTTCATCCTTTCGGGGTCGATAAATTAAGTACCAGTTGCGCACTGGGGTCAATATAATCGACTTAATCCGTTTGTCTGTCGTTGTTTGTTCCCTCTGTGTGTTGCCCCTTGTGGGCAGTAAAGAAATAAGAAAGGACTTTATTTATCGACTCCGAAAGGA
>NC_043010.1:66477236-66494736 GCF_006345805.1 Octopus sinensis
TACTTATCGTTACTTATAGAAATAACGAAAAGTATTTGAGGACATGTTTTGTAATTTAATAAAATGACTCTAATCAGACAAAAATCAAATGCATTTTAATAAAAAAAAAAACTGTGAACATTTTCTCGATAAGCTTCCTCACAAAATTCTATCAATCCGCTTTCAGCTTCGATGGCAGCTTCACTACGGGACCGGAATCGTTAATATACTTGCACCAATTGTTCCATATTCATTTCGGGCATCACCTCGGCGATGGTAGCCTTCAGTGAAGCTATAAAACAATGAGAATATCGATTAGTTTCTCTTCAAACAACGCGCCAAACGTAATAGTCGATAGGATTCAAATCTGAGGTCACGGGTTTGATGTTACATAACGATAAGGATTGTTTGACACCAGTTCTTGTGTAACGTGGACTTTGTGAGAAAGTGATGAGTCATGCTGGAACACATATGGCCTTTCACTGTGTACTTCATCCATCAAGAGCATAGCATTTCAACGTATCAAGCAGCATTAATCGAAGACTGTGGAAAGCTATGAGACAGCGTGACACGACCTTCATTACTCACCATTCTTAAAGCCATCACAATTGCTTGAAACGTAAAGTGAATCATTCTGGGGAGTCCATAAGGATCTGCAAATAAACGCCGGTCATTTCTCCTGAGAGACTTTTGGTCTTGGTCGACAATTTTCTTGTCAAAGAAAAACCAAAGCATACCATATTTCTGAGGATTTTTAGCCTTGTTAAATAACCGCTTGGTGTGGAATTGTTTTCCTGTTTTTGCAGACATGAACTGACTTCTACCCCGGTACAACGACTTGTATTGCATGTTCTCATTGGCCACAATTCTGATAGTCCACTCCAGTGCTTTTCAAACTTTTTGCTGGAGCGGAACCCCAAGGAAACATTCCACTGGCTTGAGGAACCCCTGGGCAATAATTTGATTGTCTTATGCATACATATCTGCACAGGAGACTTAAAAATTACTGCCGATTTTTGCAGCTTTGTAACTTCTTGCGGAACCCCTGGACTGTACTGGTGGAACCCTGGTTGAAAACCACTGGTCCACTCCATCGGCTGAAGTACTTTCACGGTGGTCCTCATTGATTTTTCGGGATCATCATCGATAATGTCCTGAACCTATTGAATGAATTGCTGTGTTCTTGTAGTGACCGAACGTTTTGAAGTGATAGGGAGTGGATGGGGTTGTGTGTGTATGGTGGGGGTTATATGCAGTTGAAATATTCTTATGTGTGTGTGTGTGGAAACAACATGTACTGCTTGGCATTCACAATGGAAGCTCCAATGAACATTTCAGAATGTTTTGGTGTCAATCCGAGGACAGTGCAATCTGAGGACATGTACGAAGAGTGATAAAAATCAAACATCCAGTCAACAACTTGGTGTTTGGAGTGATCACTAGTGATGGCGACGTTATGCCTCCATTCATCTTCCACACAGAGTCCTACATCAAGTGCCTTGAGAGGTAGTGTTGCCCTAGGTCAAGAGGGTGGCTGCCTGAAGACCCTATGTCTGGCAACAAGACTCTGCACCATGTCACACAAGTAAGAGAACCCAGTCATGGCTGTCAGACAATTTCTGCGACCACATCACCCCTAACATCAGGCCACCTAACTCCCCAGACTGCAACCCCCTCGATTATTATGTGTGGGGCAGAGTTGAACGAGAGACCAACAAAACTCCTTGTAACACCACAGATGAACTGAAGGCAAGGATTATAGTAGCATTCACCAACTTAAACAAGGAGACCATCCAGAAGTGTTGCAGGAGATTCCAAAGTCATCTGGAGTCAGATATTTCTATGTAATTTTGGTAAATATATCTGTTAAAATAAGATGTCAGTGTTATTTTCATTTTTGCTTAATTTAGACAGCAATATATTCACTGCCCTCTGTATGTATGTGTGTGTATATATATACATTATATATATATATAATATATATATATTATATATATATATATATATATATATATATAAAACTGAAATGCGTTTTTACCGCTTGGTTCGCTTTCAATGCCACTACATCCCGTCCGATTCGCTCCAAAATTTACACGGACATGTAGAATGAGGTGACGATGCGCGTGGGCTACCTTACAAATCCCTATCTTAAAAGCTGTGGTTTAGGGGCCATCTTCCTACCTCACCCTATTTCCTCCAGTACTCTGTCACTCCTCTTCATTTATAACTTTCAGAATGCCACTACGGTTATTTAAAGTATCTGTCACTATCGCTATTTCCTTTCTTTTTCACTGACTCTGTTTCCTACCTTCCTATCACTTCGGCGGGCGTTCTTTGAAGTATATGTCTGTCACCAACAATCAACACACGAGCATGAGAACAAATATTATGAATCAGATATTCTTGCGTTCATTATATGTGTGTGGTGTGTGTGTGTGTGTATTGTTCTGATATATATATGTATATATAATGTATGTGTGTGTGTTCTATATATAAATATGTATATATAATGTATGTGTGTGTGTGTGTTCTATATATAAATATGTATATATAATGTATGTGTGTGTGTGTGTTCTATATATAAATATGTATATATAATGTATGTGTGTGTGTGTGTGTGTGTTCTATATATAAATATGTATATAATGTATGTGTGTGTGTGTGTTCTATATATAAATATGTATATATAATGTATATATACATAGTGTATATATCTGTATTTATGTATTAAACTTTTTCATACTTTTTCATAGTATATATATTTTTAAACAAATATAAATATAATAATTCATAATTTTTATTTTCAATTTAAATAATTTAAAGTTTTCAATTTTATATTTTACTAGCAGTATCGCCCGGCGTTGCTCGGGTTTGTAGGGAAATAACTATATAAGCATTTTTAGTGAGTTATAGCAAAAAAAATAGCAAAAAATGCATTAGTAAAGTGGAATAAAAATGATAGTAATTTCTTTTTTAAATCGTTGACTCATCGTAGACATTTTTTACAGAGTTTCTTCCCTTATATAATAGCGAAAAATGCATTAAAATGGAATAAAAAAATGATGGTAATTTTTTTTTAATCGTTGACTCATCGTAGACATTTTAGAGAGTTACTTCCCTTATATAATAGCGAAAAATGCATTAAAATGGAATAAAAAATTATGGTAAATTTTTTTAAATCGTAGACTCATCGTAGACGCGCGCTAATACCCAGAAGGGCTCGATATGAATCACGACTATAAGATACCCGGTTTTGGTTACACTGCACCGCAAAATGTGGGAGTAGTTAGGAATCTAAATCGTAGGAGACAGACACACAACCTTACTTTATATATTAAAGATTTGTGCAACAACTAAACATTCGGTTGTGCAAATTGTTTGCACAGGAACCCTGCCCTGTGTGGCGGTTTTTGCCGTTTTTGTGGATCTGTTTCAGCTTTTTTAGCGATTTCTGTTTTGGCGACTTCAAGCCATGAAGTCGTTGTTTAAAAAAGAACGCTGGTCTCCTTCACAACGCATTACGACGTTGTTGATTTCCTTACACTCCCTTCCCCACAGCTTCACGAGGAGGGAGGAAGAAGAGGGGAGGGAGAAGAAGCAACACAGGTGCAGGCGTGAGGTGGACGCCAACTCCGCCGCCATCGACACACGAAAAATATGCATTAAAATGGAATAAAAAATAATGTTAAATTATTTTTAAAATCGTACACTCATCGTAGACGCGCGCTAATACCCAGACGGGCTCGATATGAATCACGACTATAAGATACCCGAATTTGGTTAAACTGCACCGCAAAATTGGGGAGTAGTTAGGAATCTAAATCGAAGGGGACAGACACTCACACAACTACAGTTTTATATATATAGATATATTTTCTATGTTATATTCTTTTTTTATGTTTTTGTTTTTGGTTTTTCACTGTTTGATTTGCCTATTAGTGGTTTTATCTCTAATTTAATTTATACAGATATATATCTCATTGTATACATTTGTATATATAATGCGTGCACACACACACATATATATATATACACATATAATATGTGTGCATTACGTAGTCGGTCGATTCACCTGAAAATATGCACACCTATGTTAAAGGTGCTGACAAGTTTGCATCACAACTATTTTGTCCTCAAATGAAAGGCGTCACCTCTAGGACAAAATTCCTCATCTTATAAAATGTGGCCCCAGTACCCCGAATGAAATCGAGTTATATAACCCAAATGTGTGAAAAGGGGTCTAAATGGGGCTGGAAGGGGATTAAAATTTCAAAGAGCGGGTGTTTGGAATTCTCTGTTGCATCAAGCTAAAAAATTTGCGCCAGCCTTTTAATCGTCATGTGTTGCCGCGTCCTGATAAAGAAGTTTTGAATGCTTGCCATGGTGAGTCTACTGTCGTGAGAAAGAATCACTTCAAAAATTGGTGTTTACGAATTTTCTTTTACATCAAGTTCAAAATTTTACGCCAGCCGTTAAACTGTCACTACGTTGCTGTCCGTCGTTAACAAATGCCAGCCATGGTGACTCTACTATCCTCAGATTCTATCCCTTCAAACTTTGGTTTCCAATATTTTATTATTTTTATTCAGCTCGCAAGTTCGTCTGTCCCTTTTGAATGTTAGCGTTTTGCTGTCTGCCTTGAAGCAGACCTTTCCATTGCCACTGCCTCATATTTCTGATTGATCTTTCTAAATATTTTATTTCTCAACTTACTCAAGATCTTCTGTGTGTATAAAATGGGAGAGAGATAGATAAAGATAGAGAGTAAGAGAAAGCGAGGGAGAGTCAGAGAGAAAAGAAAAGTAAGAGAGTGGAAGTGAGAGAAAGGAGAGAGAAAAAAAATACGGAGAGAAACAAATACGGGTTGGGCAGTGTGTGACCGGGTCTCAGAAGCCAGGAGGCTGCACAGGCTCCAGTCTGATCTGGCAGTGTTTCTACAGGTGGATGACCTTCCTAACGCCAACCACACTGTGAGTGTAGTGAGTGCTTTTTGGTGCTAGGGGGGCTCGCAGTGGCAACAATCGGTTGGTGCTTTTTACGTGCCACCAGCACAGAAGCAAGTCAAGGCGTGGTGCTGCAATCGGCCACGTTCGGATGGTGCTTTTTACGTGCTGAAAGGAAACACAGAAAGTAACACCCCACACTCTTACCCGCGCGTAGAGCGGGTCACCTTCAGCTAGTATATATATATATATAATATATATATATATACTGTTGTGTCTGGAGAGAGTCATTTTCTTTTGTGCCTTATAATGTAACACATCACCAGTAAAATTTTCACTTATTTCTTATTTTTATTTTCCTAATATTTTCGTTGCGTCTTGTAACCTTTTCAATAGTCTTGACTTGCAATTGTAGGAAAATAAAAATAAGAAATAAGTGGAAATTTTACCGGTGAGTGTATTACATTATAAGGCACAAAAAGAGAATGACTCTCCCCAGACACAACAGAACATGCTTCAACACACAAACTCACATAAAGAATCTTGCAAACCAAATCCAAAAATGAAATATATATATATATATATGAAGGGATTCCACACAGTTTCTTTCTACCAAATTCCCTCAGTCAGCATTGGTTGGCATGGGGATATAGAAGAAGATACTTGCCCAGTGTACTACACAATGGAACTGAACCCAGGCCAACATGGTTGGAAAACAAACCTCTCCACTTAACAGCCCTACCTGTCCACTTATTAACCAGCTTTTCAAATCTGTTGTGTTAGACATGCTTGATTGATCTGAGGAAATATTTGTGTGAGCTTTTCAAAATCTTTTCCTGTGTTATTTTTCAGTCAGACCCAAATGATTGCTGCATTCCTTTACATTACACGGCTTTGCTGCTTTACTCATCCAACATCAACGCTGACTGCACATATCAGAGATTCCAGTGTATCAAATAACCTGTCCTTAATTTAGGGTCTCTGTTTAAATAAACAACATTGTAATTTGTTATCGAGGTGAAAGAATTGTAGAAATAGTCACACAATGAAATAAGGGGCCAGACATTAGATTTTTATATACTTTTTTACTTGTTTCAGTCATTTGACTGTGGCCATGCTGGAGCACCGCCTTTAGTCGAGCAAATCGACCCCAGGACTTATTCTTTGTAAGCTTAGCACTTATTCTATCGGTCTTTTGCTGAACCGCTAACTTACGGGGACGTAAACACACCAGCATCGGTTGTCAAGCAATGTTGGGGGGGACAAACACAGACACACAAACATACACACACACATATATACATATATACGACGGGCTTCTTTCAGTTTCCGTCTACCAAATCCACTCACAAGGCTTTGGTCGGCCCGAAGCTATAGTAGAAGACACCTGCCCAAGGTGCCACGCAGTGGGACTGAACCCAGAACCATGTGGTTGGTAAGCAAGCTACGACGGGCTTCTTTCAGTTTCCATCTACCAAATTCACTCACAAGGCTTTGATCAACCTGAGGCTATAGTAGAAGACACTTGCCCAAGATGCCACGCAGTGGGACTGAACCCGGAACCATGTGGTTGGTAAGCAAGCTACTTACCACACAGCCACTCCTACGCCTATATATATATTTCTCTTTTTTCTAAGTTTCAAAACACTTTTCAACCTTCTGCAAGAAGAAAGGCGAGTGGAGTGTGAATAAGATAAACACTGGACACATGCAGGTGCAAGCATGGCCGTATGGTTAAGCGACTCACTTTGTAAGGTTTCAGGTTCAGTCCCAGTGTGCAGCACCTTGAACAAGTACCTTTTGAGCGAATTTGGTAGAAAGAAACTGTGTGGAAGCCTATCTTAATTGTGTGTCTGTGTCTGTGTCTGTGTCTGTGTGTCTGTGTGTGTGTCTGTGTGTCTGTGTCTATGTGTGTGTGCGTGTGTGTCTGTGTGCGTGTCTGTGTGTGTGTCTATGTGTGTGTGTCTGTGTGTGTGTGTCTGTGTTATTATAAATGAAAAAATGTATAAACAAACGACATAATGTATACTAAATGTAAAAACAAATAGGAGACAACTAGAGGTCCATAATTCTTCATCTGTTATCAACCAATTGGTACCCTTCAGTTTCACACTTTTAAGGATAAGACTGAGTGCTTCCCAATTGGCGGTGCCCACAGCAAAGATGTTTTCTTGCAGAGAATTAGGAACAAGAGCAAACAAAACAAGTAAAACTAGAGAGAGTGTGATTTAGGATGGTGGATTTAGGATGTAAGTATATATATACATATTTATATATATTGTATATATATATATATATAACAAATTAATAAATAAATAAAACATATGCATATATACATACATATATGTACGTACCTACCTCTACATGCATATATGGGTACAGGACACCAAAAAAACGTCGAACACAATGAGAAACGAAAACATAATATATATATATATATACACATATATATATATACACATATATATATATATATATATATATATATACTCTCAGAGTGGTTGGCGTTAGGAAGGGCATCCAGCTGTAGAATCATTTTCATTTTGTGCCTTTTAACGTAACACACTCACCAGTAAAATTTCCACTTATTTCTTATTTTTATTTTCCTAAATTTTCGTTGCGTTTTGCAACCTTTTCAATAGTCTTGACTATTGAAAAGTTGCAATGAAATTTTAGGAAAATAAAAATAGAAATAAGTGGAAATTTTACTGGTGAGTGTGTTACATTAAAAGGCACAAAATGAAAATGACTTCTACAGCTGGATGCCCTTCCTAACGCCAACCACTCTGAGAGTATATATATATATATATATATATATATATATATATATATATATATATATATATATATATATATATGTGTATATATATATATGTGTGTATATATATATATTATGTTTCGTTTCTCATTGTGTTCGACGTTTTTTTGTGTCCGTACCCATATATGAATATATATATTCAAAACACTATTTCAGAAAATTATCTCCATTCTCTTTGAGCATATATAAAAGACAAATTTAGCTGGGGCAAAATGAGTAAGAAGAGATAAAGTAAATTTGTTTCTTTGCTTCTCCAGAATTATATTTAATAAAAAAAAAAAACTCATATATATCATTATCCATCCTTAGACATAAGAAAGATTAGTAATGCTACAAAAATTTTAGATATCTAAGGCAGATGAAAGAGGATCAAAAAAAAAGTCACATCATCATCATCATCGTCGTCATCATTTAACATCCACTTTCCATGCTAGCATGGGTTGGACGATTTGACTGAGGTCTGGCAAACCAGATGGCTGCGTCAGGCTCCAATCCGATCTGGCAGAGTTTCTACAGCTTGATGCCCTTCCTAACGCCAACCACTCCGAGAGTGTAGTGGGTGTTTTTACATGCCACCGGCACGAGGGCCAGTCAGGCAGTACTGGCAACAGCCACGCTCAAAATTAACAAAATTCCATTAAGTCTAAAAACTCGACATAAAATATTCTTCACAACCTGTTAGAGCGTCTCTCTTCTTGATATATTCATGCAACATGCAGCTAAAGAAAAGGAATTGTTAACATTAATCATTACTCATTTTGCCCTACTTTAGACATACTTTTTTTTTTTTTGGAAAATTGAAAATTAACAAATTAGACATTTAGTGTAGAAAAAAAAAGTGATTTGGAATACGACAAAAACAAGAATATTTATTGATTGTTAAACATCAACAATTAGCCAGATATTTTATTAGCAACCACAATTATAACTGGGTGAAGGTTAAGAAAAAAATTTCTTGAAAAAAAAAATAGGTGTAGGAGTGGCTGTATGGTAAGTAGCTTGCTTACCAGCCACATGGTTCTGGGTTCAGTCCTACTACGTGGCACCTTGGGTAGATGTCTTCTACTATTGCCTCAGGCCGACCACAGCCTTGTGAGTGGATTTTGTAGAAGGAAACTGAAAGAAGTCCGTCGTATATATGTATATTTAAATGTATGTATATGTGTGTGTATATGTTTGTGCGTCTGTGTTTGTCCCCGCCAACATCACTTGACAACCGATGGTGGTGTGTTTATGTCCCCGTAACTTAGCGGTTCGGCAAAAGACACCGATTGAATGAGTACTGGGCTTACAAAGAATAAGTCCTGAGGTCGATTTGCTCGACTAAAAGGCGGTGCTCCAGCATGGCCGCAGTCAAATGACTGAAACAAGTAAAAGAGTAAAAAATAAACAAAAAAAAAAGAGTATAGGCGCAGGAGTGGCTGTGTGGTAGGTAGCTTGTCTACCAACCACATGGTTCCGGGTTCAGTGTCTTCTACTATAGCCTCGGGCCGACCAAAGCCTTGTGAGTGGATTTGGTAGACGGAAACTGAAAGAAGCCCGTCGTATATATGAATATATATGTATGTGTGTGTGTGTGTGTCTGTGTTTGTCCCCTAGCATTGCTTGACAACCGATGCTGGTGTGTTTATGTCCCCGTTACTTAGCGGTTCGGCAAAAGGACCGATAGAATAAGCACTGGGCTTACAAAAGAATAAGTCCCGGGGTCGAGTTGCTCGATTAAAGGCGGTGCTCCAGCATGGCCGCAGTCACATGACTGAAACAAGTAAAAGAGTAAAAAATAAAATTTAAAAAAACAAAAGAGTGTATGTATGTATTGAGAAAAGCAAAACTCGTCAGGCGAGTGCTGGTAATAAGGGGGGATAACTGCAAACCGCTTCTCGACTCCGGTCATTATTTACAACGACGGCGACATCAGAGCAAGACGGATGGCGAAACTGGCCTCTAGATTTCGAGGATCCCTCATCGGGGCCCTTATAGGCGATTGTTTTGGGGCACAATTTGAATTTTTACCAATGGCGATTACAGCCAGTAAAGTTGTTGATTTTGTCACAGTCCTCGAAAAAAGTAAGTTATCCGCTTCAATTATTGTTTAACGTTGATTGACTGATTTTTACTACATTATTTGAGAAATTTTGAAATTATCTCTCTTCGATGGTCTTTTTGCAATTAGGATATATACCAGACTTTGTTGTTTGAGCGATCGCCAGTTCTGAATGGGGCGATCTTTCGTCTCTATTTTTTTTTACATATGAGCTTGCGGGAACTTTTGAAGTTATGAGAGCGAAAGAGACTAAGAGAAAGCGATTGTATGACGAGGGAAGTTCTTTTGAAGTTACCGTGCGTATGAAGCATTGATGTACATGTGTGTGTGTGTGTGTGTGTGTTTGATGGGGTGTGGGAGACAGACAGTATGTTGTGTAAGTGAAGTGCTTCTGTTAGTGTGTGCGAAGAGACAGAGAGAGTAATGTGTGAAAGAAAGAGATAACTGAAATTTTTTACTCGGTGTATGTGTATATGTATGTAAATTACTTCAAAAGTTCCCGCAAGCCCATATGTAAATAAAAAAAATATTTTACGGAAATCGACGGAAAGGTCTACTAGAGACGAAAGATCGCCCTGAATGGTAGTTTAATCGTTGAAGTTACTTATTTGAGGAGTTCGCAGAAGTTCTCGCACCAGCGAGTGTAGCCTTCTGATTCAATGGTCGAATATAAATGTTCTTCCGTTTTCACTTTCTTATCTTTCAAATGAACACACTCCTCCATAACATTTGCAATCGCCTAAAAGGTTATGGGCTAATCGATAAGATTACTGAACAAATGAGCAAAGTTGAAAATGTTTTAGAGGCTGATAGTGTTAACAAACAAAGCGCCCCTTAAATGACCCTTGCCTTGAGTGAATACTTTAGATATTATAGGCTCAGACGGGTTCGGGTGGGGGAAATGAACTGCGAGCTGGATTCGCCCAAATCAAACTCTGCTACCTTAGAAGTTAGAAACGAAGAACATACATTGGACGGCAATCTGACAGTGTAGTTAAAGATATACATGGAAACTTGATGGGACGTCGTTGATCACTAGGTGTAGTCGATCTGTGTTGACTTGGGACCAGACAACATGATCAGCGATTCTGTAGTCGTAGTGGAAGATGTGTGTATGTGTGTGTGTGTTATAATAAGAACAATTTCACTTTAAACTGAAGCATTACTCGATACTTTTGGCAGAGTACAAAATTATTCTTTCACAAGAACAGTATTAACAGGGACTTCGAAAAGTTTCGGCCAGCCAAGCCACGATCTATCTATCTATCTATCTATATATATATATATATATATATATATATATATATTATATATATATATATATATTATATATATATATATATACATGCATGTATATATACATATATATATGTAGGTATAAAATGAGATAGGGGTTGTAAATTCAACCCTCCTTGGATAACATATATCCAATATACTGCTAGAGAAGTACCCAACAAAGCTAATATCGCAATTCTTAACATTTATGTATATGTAGGTATATACATATATGTATGTATATATACGTATATTTATATATTATTTATATTATATATATATATATATATATGTGTGTGTGGAGGCGCAATGGCCCAGTGGTTAGGGCAGCGGACTCGCGGTCAGAGGATCGCGGTTTCGATTCCCAGACCGAGCGTTGTGAGTGTTTATTGAGCGAAAACACTTGAAGCTTCACGATGCTCCGGCAGGGGGGGGGGCGATCCCTGCTGTTCTCTTTCGCCACAACTTTCTCTCACTCTTTCTTCTGCTCGCTTAGCCAGCGGGGTGGCGTCATTTGAAGGCTAAAACAATGCGAAGCGCATTGTGACCAGCGATGTGTAGCCTGGTCGATCACGGTGATATATATATATATATATTTCGTTTTGGAATTGGATTTGCAAGATTCATTATAAGGCACAAAAAGAAAATGACTCTCCCCAGACACAACAGAATATATATATATGTGTGTGTTGTGTGTGTTACAAGTATTGGGGGTGATGTACAGATTTAGTACATATGGCAGAAAAAAAGGTGTCCAGAATGCTGGATGGTTGTAAAAATATATATTTATTTACATATCACATATTATTTCTTCATATTAGTGCTTTCAACTATTCCTGTAGTTTCATCAGAAATGTCAGTTTGTAGAGTTTTGCCTGTATTTATATTATTGGTAAATGAAATAGGGAGAGAGAGAGAGTGTGTGTGTGTGTGTGTAATGGGGAATAGAGGGAGGGAGAAGGTGAAAGAGAGAGAATATGGGTGGATGTGTTTGGAAACTGTTCTTTCTCTTTTTTTTCTTTTTTTGGGTCTTTTTGTATTTTTTTAGATGACCTTTGTAAGAAATGGAAAGAGAGAAGGAAAAAGAGGGTTTGCTTTTCAATAGTAGAAGTGTTACTATGTACACCCACACATATATCCTTACATATAAACATATATATATATATATATATATATATATACAAGATAAGAAAATGGAGAAATACATCTAAATCAAATATCAATTACCAGATAATACTCAATCACATACTTATCTCAATTTGTAACTATATATATATATTTACACATACACTCACATATATATACATATATGGAGGAACCTATTGTTTGTGTATATTTTCATAAACATTCATACATACATATACTGTGTGTTCTTGAAAATGAGAAAGAAAGAAAGGGAAAAAATAAAATATAAAAAGATAAAGAAAATATTGTGTCCATTTTTTACTTGGCACTCCCTTGGGTTTCTAAAAGAACTGGTGGTTGACCATTCAATGTTTGATATATGTATATATACATAAACACATATCAATATTTGTATATACATACACATGGAGGCGCAATGGCCTAGTGGTTAGGGCATCAGACTCGCGGTCGCAGGATCGCGGTTTCGATTCCCAGACCGGGCGTTGTGAGTGTTTATTGAGCGAAAACACCTAAAAGCTCCACGAGGCTCCGGCAGGGGGTGGTGATCCCTGCTGTACTCTTTCACCACTCTTTCTCCCACTCTTTCTTCTGTTGGCCTGCTCACTTAGCCAGTGGGGTGGCGTCATTTGAAGGCTAAAACAATGCGAATGCATTGCGACCAGCGATGTGTAACAACATCTGATGGTCTGGTCGGTCCCGTGATCCGTGACATACACATACACACACACATATATATATACACCCACACACATACATATACAAATATACATGTACACACACATATATACATACATGCACATACACATGCATACACATACATATACTTGCATACATACATATATACACAACCACATATATCTACATATATATATATAAAATATATATAAATATACAAACTTATCTGTACATATATATGCACAGATAAGTTTTTAATTCAAAACTTATGAAAACAAGACATTTGTATTCAGAGTCGAACCGGTTTCAACTAGGTTGGTAATGAAAAGGTTAAGTCTACTTGTACTAAAGTAAATAAATGCAACTCGCTTTAATAGATGACAGAATTGTTAGATGGGTCGGGGGAAAATACCTGGAGGTATTTTGTACCTTTTCTTTACTTTCTGAGTTCAAATCCCGCCAAAGTTAACCTTGTCTTTCGGGGCATTCTCTTGACATCCTATTGGGGGTCAATGGCATCGACTAATACCCTTCCTTTCAAAATTGCTGGTCTTGTGTCTGAATCAAACCATTAAAATTTATTCGTTAAATTCCCTACGCTATGACTAAGAGTGCAAATATTAAACTTCTATTATTCGTTCAGTTGTTGTGGTAGTCATAGCAATAGTAATTGTAAGGGTAGTCATGGCAACAGTAGTGGTCGTTTTAGTCCTAGAACACCTGGGATGCAGAAAGCCGATTGATGATTATATCTCTTTTTTTTTCTCTCTTTACTCTTTTACTTGTTTCAGTCATTTGACTGCGGCCATGCTGGAGCACCGCCTTTAGTCGAACAAATCGACCCCAGGACTTATTCTTTGGAAGCCTAGTACTTATTGTATTGGTGTCTTTTGCCAAACCGCTAAGTGACGGGGACATAAACACACCACCATCGGTTGTCAAGTGATGTTGGCGGGGACAAACACAGGCACACAAACATATACACACACATACATATATATATATATATACAATGGGCTTCTTTCAGTTTCCGTCTACCAAATCCACTCACAAGGCTTTGGTCGACCCAAGGTTATAGTAGAAGACATTTGCCCAAGGTGCCACGTAGGGGGAATGAACTCAGAACCATGTGGTTGGTAAGCAAGCTACTTACCACACAGCCACTCCTGCGCCTATGTTTTCTTTAAGTCAGAAATAGTGCATCTAGGACTACTTTATCCATTTTTGAACTTCTTAATAAATAGAAAAAAATCTGAACTGCATTTGCAAATAGCTATCAGTACCTCATGAGAAGGGAATAGGCGAAGAATACTAAAAAAAAAGTTGGGTTTTTTTTTTAACCCTCGCAATTCTTTGCCCTTTACCTTCTCCTTAGGGTCTAGCTATTTCAAATCTCTATCACTTTGTTGACTTCTGAATGAAATTTCTTCTGCATCTTCGCTTTTCTTGGACGCGAGTTAAATTCTTTCAGAGGTAACAAATATATTTATACAAATAAAGCAATTTAATTGTCCATTTGCTATGAAGATATACAGTGTAGGCGCAGGAGTGGCTGTGTGGTAAGTAGCTTGCTAACCAACCACATGGTTCCGGGTTCAGTCCCACTGCGTGTCATCTTGGGCAAGTGTCTTCTACTATAGCCTCGGACCGACCAATGCCTTGTGAGTGGATTTGGTAGACGGAAACTGAAAGAAGCCTGTCGTATATATGTATATATATATAAGTGTGTGTGTCTGTGTTTGTCCCCCTAGCATTGCTTGACAACCGATGCTGGTGTGTTTATGTCCCCGTTACTTAGCGGTTCGGCAAAAGAGACTGATAGAATAAGTACTGGGCTTACAAAGAATAAGTACTGGGCTTACAAAGAATAAGTCCCGGGGTCGATTTGCTCGACTAAAGGCGGTGCTCCAGCATGGCTGCAGTCAAATGACTGAAACAAGTAAAAGAGTATAAGGTTTTTCACTTCCCTGACTTTAATATTTCTGGTTGAATTATCAAATATGTAGGTTACTGTACTTGATGGCATAGAAAAAAAAATCACAGGCATAATTAGATCAACCAATTTCAGCAGCGCATATTCAGGAAATAAGGTTTTTAGTGCATTGAAGTTTATGGGGGGGCCCGACTTTTTATATAGGATCTGAAGTGATTTTTTTGAGGCAGTGCATTTTCAAACATCCTTACAAGGAATATTTGTGGATTAGTTCAGTGAATGAACAAAAAATTTATTCAAAGTATGAACAGGAACATAGGCGCAGGAGTGGCTGTGTGGTAAGTAGCTTGTTTACCAACCACATGGTTCCGGGTTCAGTTCCACTGCGAGGCACCTTGGGCAAGTGTCTTCTACTATAGCCTCGGGCCGACCAAAGCCTTGTGAGTGAATTTGGTAGACAGAAACTGAAAGAAGCCCGTTGTATATATGTATATGTATGTATATGTGTGTGTGCGTGTATGTTTGTGTTTGTCCCCCTAGCATTGCTTGACATCCGATGCTGGTGTGTTTATGTCCCTGTAACTTAGCGGTTCGGCAAAAGAGACCGATAGAATAAGCACTGGGCTTACAAAGAATAAGTCCCGGGGTCGAGTTGCTCGATTAAAGGCGGTGCTCCAGCATGGCCGCAGTCAAATGACTGAAACAAGTAAAAGAGTAAAGAGTAAAGAGTAAAAGAGGAGTGGAGAAAGAAAAGAAGAAAAAAAAGGAAAAATAAACTTCAGTGCAACATCAAGTACTTCAGTTGGTCTCCGTTACAAGGTTCAATGGATCCTACTGAAGCAAGCCAGCATGCTCGCAGCCTGAACACGGATGATGTAAAAGCTAAAGCGTTGGGAAAGCCAAAGGCGGCAAGCTGGCAGAAACGTTAGCACGCCGGGCGAAATACTTAACGGCATTTCGTCTGCTGTTACGTTCTGAGTTCAAATTCCGCTGAGGTCGACTTTGCCTTTCATCCTTTCGGGGTCGATAAATTAAGTACCAGTTACGTACTGAGGTCTATGTAATCGACTTAATCCGTTTGTCTGTCCTTGTTTGTTCCCTCTGTGTTTAGCCCCTTGTGGGTAATAAAGAAATAGGTATTTCGTCTGCCGTTACATTCTGAGTTCAAATTCCGCCGAGGTCGACTTTGCCTTTCATCCTTTCGGGGTCGATAAATTAAGTACCAGTTACATACTGGGGTCTATGTAATCGACTTAATCCGTTTGTCTGTCCTTGTTTGTTCCCTCTGTGTTTAGCCCCTTGTGGGTAATAAAGAAATAGGTATTTCGTCTGCCGTTACATTCTGAGTTCAAATTCCGCTGAGGTCGACTTTGCCTTTCATCCTTTCGGGGTCGATAAATTAAGTACCAGTTACGTACTGGGGTCGATGTAATCGACTTAATACCTACGTCTGTCCTTGTTTATCCCCTCTATGTTTAGCCCCTTGTGGGTAATAAAGAAACAGATAAGAATTTAGCCGTTAGTGTCCCAGTCTCGAAAAATTAAACTACGTTAAACTTACAAATTACAATTTTCTCAAGAAGGCCAAGAGAAAAAAATGTTTTATTTTGACACATTCTGCCAGTATACGAAGTTTAAAAGTTTAAAAGTTAACTAGAAATTGTGTTGAAAGCTGCCGTTCAAAAGGAAAAGGATCCGAAAGATTATCTTTGACTGTTGTTTCTCTCATTGAACTACGGTCATGCTGGGGCACTGCCTTCTAGGATGGAGTTGAACAGATCGAACCCACCTCTTATTTTATCAGTCGCTTTTGCCGGTTGTCAAGTGATGGTGGGGACACACATACTCTCTCTCTCTCTCTCTCTCTCTCTCTCTCTCTCTCTCTCTCTCTCTCTCTCTCTCTCTCTCTCTATCTATCTATCTATCTCTCTCTCTATCTCTCTCTCTCTCTCTCTCTCTCTCTCTTGAGGTCACCAAATTGCTAACAAGACTAAGTTGCCCTTCAACTTGGTGGAGCTTCATAGTAGGTGATGAGAGGTTGAAGCATGAAAGAAGGGGCCCGCTGCAGGTTAATTTCTCAGAGCCACCATCAGCATGAATGATGGATAAGTATTGTTGTAACCAGCGAAAGTAACAGTCTTTTGTTTTGTTGTTGATTTCAGAGAAACCAGAAAAAAGGAAAGAGTCTTTGTACTTTACAGACGACACTGAAATGAGAGAAGGTGTTGAGGAATCACTGCTGGAGAAGAAAGGTTTTGATAAAAAAGACATGGCTACAAGGTAAGCAGTGTGTGTTCAGCTTTACGTCCATTTTACTATGTTGGCATGAGTTGGAAGAGTACTTATTTTTGAGGTAGTCTTTTTTAAAAACAGATACTCTTCCGGTTTCCAACCTTTTCTTGCTTTTCACAAATTAGGCAGTATTTTATTCCACTACCTTGAGTGCACAAAGCTATAGGATCTAATGTTCACCAGGCACATAAACAAAACAATGCCATTTTTCCATTCAGACAATTCTAAATGAAAATGATAATTTTTACACACACACACCATCATCATAATCATCCTCATTTAATGTCTAGGTTCCATGCTAGCATGGGTTGGACAGTTTGACAGGATCCAGTGGACCTAAGGACAGCATTGTGTTCCAGTATCTATATCTATAAATATATATATATATATACACA
>NC_043010.1:66847236-66854736 GCF_006345805.1 Octopus sinensis
GAATAAGTACTGGGCTTACAAAAGAATAAGTCCCGGGGTCGAGTTGCTCGATTAAAGGCGGTGCTCCAGCATGGCCGCAGTCAAAAATGACTGAAACAAGTAAAAAGATTAAAAAAAAAAGAATTAACAATAGCTCTGTTCAGCATCAGCACTGGCCTATGTCTTCTCACAACGCTGTCGCTGCATCTGATGCCTCCTTAAATTTTCAGTTTCACCAGCATTCATATTTTGAACTCTTTCTCGATATCTTCCCCGTTGGTTTTGCTTATAAATAACCCTCTCATGTTGATTCATGTTCTCCAATCTTTGCTGAAATAAAGTTTCTCTGCCGCTCGTAGTACTGTGGTACGCTGCTCCTCATTCATATTTCCTCGTCTTATTTGTTGTCTCCTCCTATTTTGCTCTTATTTTGTTCCTCGCGTTGTTCACCCTCCACTGACGCTCGTCTCAGCTGCTGGCGTTGCCTGTCCCTCTTTAAGATATCCCTCATCAACTCTTCCCTTATCTTCTGCCTGTAGAGTCTCATTCTCGCGCGAGCAGCTTCCAGTTTTTGCTGCCGGTTCATGATGAATGCAATTTATAAGCACAAAAGAAATACAAGATGATATATATACAAAACACAAAGAAAAAAAATTAATAGAAATGGACTGTTATAGGCAATTCGGATCTTCTGTGTTTCACTCACAAAATCAGCCCCCTTTAATTTTGCTCAGATTGTTTTCAATTTTGGTGTATCAATGCAGTTTTGAATTTCGTTTATTCTCAGGTACTTACGTTATCTTGTAAATTAAGAATCTGCCATAACGGCAGATTAAAACGTTCATGGAATCCACATACCGCAGGAGTGGCTGTGTGGTAAGTAGCTTGATAACCAACCACATGGTTCCGGGTTCAGTCCCACTGCGTGGCATCTTGGGCAAGTGTCTTATGCTATAGCCCCGGGCCGACCAATGCCTTGTGAGTGGATTTGGTAGACGGAAACTGAAAGAAGCCTGTCGTATATATGTATATATATATATATATATATATATATATATATATATATATAAATTCAGGGTGAGTACTTGATAATTGTAAGCACCTGTATATACCGTTTGGTGGTGTAGGTGGTGGAGTAAGTTAATCAAAATAAAAACATGATGCCAAGGATTCAGCGGTACATATGTTTCGGGCCTTTATTAGACGGATTTATAACAATGCATAATGTGTGTCTATGGCCTTCTTCAGCCGCGCACAACTACTACCTCAAGGACATGTATTACATCAAAAATTCTGCGTTGGGGATGCAAATCCTCTCATTCGCATACGACATAATGCGGCAACAGCATAAAAATGAAGCGTCCATCTCGTCCTTCTCTCAATGTAGAATGAGGAAGTTTGGATGTTGAGGTAATATAAATAAATGAATAAATAAATATATACATATATAAAATACAGACAGACGTGAAGGAACCTGGTAATAAGAGCAAATAAGGATAAAGATGGAGGGGCGAGAATTCAGGACGAAGGATAAAAAATATATAAAAAGAGTAAGTATAGAAAAATATAAAAATGTAGAGTATAAAGATATAAAGAGATATAAAAAGATATAAAAAAATATAAAAAAATATAAATGAATATAAAGGTATATAAAAAAAATTAAAAAAAAAAAAAATTAAAAAATTAGAAAAAATAAAAAAAATAAAAAAAATTATCAGAAGAATAAAGGGTATAAGAGTGTAGGAATGTAAAAGAATATAAGGATAAGTGATATATAGTAGTTACGGACCAAACATGGTGGTCAGGAAAATGACAAATTCTGGTTGTCATAAATCAGGAAAATGACAAATTCTGGGTGTCATAAATCAACTGGGGACCTAGTGTATTGTAAATTAGAGTTGTTGAGCCGTTTATCTAGTTCTTCGTAACGTATTAAGTGGTTATCATGTACATACGTACACGCATGGATACATACACCCATATACACGCGCACATATACGCACGCATACGCAACTACACGCATACAAGCATACATACGTACTCTCGTGTAAACATATACAGATATATATGGAAAAAGGCGCATGTAGTTGGGTACACGAACCGACGCGCATACATACGTACATACATACACTCACATGCGTTCATATAGGCACACTCGCACTTACACGCATGTACAAGACGAAGTGAATCTCTATGCGTGTGGGCAGGAATATGTATACACCTGCGCTCGCGTCCACCCCCACGCACATGGGGGAGTAGATCCCTATGCCTATACACAAAGGTATGCATATGCACAGACACAGGTATAACAAAAGGATCCGTTCTTGCACACGGGTAAGATACGGAGTCATAGTGGGTACATTAGGTAGACATGAACGTAAGAAACTTGCGGGCAAAAGATTTTAACAGAATATGTATATATATACACGGACAGTATACATATACATATATATACACACACAGACACACGCACGCATATATATATACACATATATGCATACATATATATATGTATATATATACATATACACATATACACACATATACATACCCACACATGCACACACCCATACCCGCACACGCACATATATATATGTGTGCATACATACACACCCACGTGTACATACAAAAGAGACCGATAGAATAAGTACTAGGCTTACAAAGAATAAGTCCTGGGGTTGATTTGCTCGACTAAAGGCGATGCTCTAGCATGGCCCCAGTCAAATGACGGAAACAAGTAAAAGAAACGAAAGAATATCAAGATATGTTTATAGTATCGGAACTGTGATCCCTCAATTCGGAGAAGTGGTGGTTCAACTTGGAGAGACGTCCTTGATCTCTGAGCTATGCACCCTATCGAATAACATTACTCCAGAGACCTTTCGCAGAAACCCCATTTCAGCCACTTGTATTTGCGATCGTACTCTTTCAGTCACTACACAACATTCATGGCCCCGGGCGAGGATAGGTACGAGAGCCAGATTGAAGATAACGAGTTTGGCTTCTTTACAAAATTCTCTTCTGAGGATAGAATAATGCTGGAGCGAATGCATTACTGTGCCAAAACCTGTAAAATTTAGCATCCAATTCAGCCTCCTGTTTCCCAACACTCGTGAATACGGTCCCAAGATACTTAAACTTTGCCACTTGCCTCAGTGATGTTCTATGAACATTTAGAGTGCACTTGGAAGACTTTCTTGAGAAGACCAATGTCTCAGTTAATGACACCGAAATAGACAAATCTGTATTTTTTCTTGTCGACTATTTTTTCTTGTCGACATACAGCATCTCGAAAGAGTCCAGAAGCTGGCTACCCGCATGGTTCATGGTCTCAAAAATTTGTCCTACGAAGAAAGGCTGAGGACGCTCGACCTTTATTCTCTTGAAAAACGCCGCCGCCGTGGTGATCTCATTCTCGCCCACAACATCATAAGCGGAAAGTGTAACCTCTCGAAAGAGCTGTTCTTCACTCCTGCTCCAGAGCGTCGGCTGCGGGGTCATTCCGAAAAGCTCTACCTGCGACGATTTCATCTCAATCGAAGGAGAGGAGCTTTCTCCGTCCGGGTTGCGGATCCGTGGAACAAGCTGCCAGACGAGATGGTGAAGATGCCGACGACCGCTTTGTTCAAAGCCTCCCTGGACCTCAAGTGGCCTGAACTCTTTACATGAACACCACCCTGTACTTAACTCCATGTCTCCCTACATGGCCTTGCTATTTGCTTTTGAGCCAAATTAACTAACTAACTAACACATCACGTGATAAGAGATGCGTTTTTTTACATAAATTCAAAAGTGTTGACGTCTTTGTAAACGTCAAATCTACCTCTAAGATTATTTTCACAAACGTTTTCTTAAAAAATCATTTTTTGTTTGATTGAGGAATTTACATCTGGGTGAGTTCTCAAAATATATATATTTTTAAGACCTTGAGCAGAATCGTTAGTGCATCGGACGAAATGCTTAGCGACATTTCATCGCTCTAGGTTCAAATTCCGTCGAGGTCGATTTTGCTTTCATTCTTTCGGGGGTCGACAAAATAAAGTATCCGTTGAACAGCGGAGGTAAATAATACGCACACCACCCCTAACTCTAACCTTAAGCCTAACCCTAAACCCTAAACCCCAACCCTAACCCTAAATCCTAACCCTAACCCTAAACCCTTAACCCTAACCGTAACCCCTAAATACCGGGTGTACGCATTCTTTACTTTCGCAAACAAAGGCGATGTATTCACTTAGCCCCCCCACTTCCCATAAAATTATTGACCTTTCGGAGCAGTTAGGATAGGATAGACTTATCAAAACATTATAAATTTCTTTACTACCCACAAGGGGCTAAACACAGAGGGGACAAACAAGGACAGACAAACGGATTAAGTCGATTACATCGACCCCAGTGCGTAACTGGTACTTATTTAATCGACCCCGAAAGGATGAAAGGCAAAGTCGACCTCGGCGGAATTTGAACTCAGAACGTAACGGCAGACAAAATATCTGTTTCTTTACTACCCACAAGGAGCTAAACACAGAGAGGACAAACAAGGACAAACAAACGGAGTAAGTCGAGTATATCGACCCCAGTGCGTAACTGGTACTTATTTAATCGACCCCGAAAGGATGAAAGGCAAAGTACATAGTACATAGGCTTCTTAAGGCGGTGAGCTGGCAGAGTTGTTAGCATGTTAAGGGTACACGTGTCTGTGGAGTGCTCAGCCACTTGCACATTAATTCCACGAGCAGGCTGTTCCGTTGATCGGATCAACTGGAGCCCTCGTCATCGTAACCGACGGAGCACCACGATATTCATTATAGAAAATAGTCCAATACTGGGGTATATAAATCCACGACGAAAAAAAAAAACTGGGAATTAGTACACCTGGTGAACTAATTTAATTGAAGGATAATCGTCAATAACGTTGACTCGGTACAAACTACATCTGCACTCTGTTCTCTTGCACTGAACCACGTGACATGAGAGACGCTGTGTTATTACGCAGATTCAAATGCTTGGCCTGTTTTGTCAACGTTAAATCTATCTCGAAGTTTGTTTTATGTATTGTTACTAAATAATTTTTGGTCTGGTTTAAGGAATCTACTTTAGGGTGAGTTTTCAATGAAAATTGTATTTACAGAGCTTCTTATGATGTGATGATTGTTAGGCAAAGTTTTGGAATAAGCGTCGTCCGAAGTCTCATATCTCACCCCACCTTCTCTACACATTTTTTGGTATTTCCTTGTTTCATACAATTCTGAAAAAAAAACATTTCCCTTAAATTTCTGTTATTTTTTTTTAACGTTTTTACCACCTCCCCATTCGAACCTTTACCTTTTTCACGAAGTGTGAGACTTTGAAGGACAGCTTTCTCCCAAACTCCGCTAGTTATTATTATTATTATTATTATTATTATTATTATTATTATTATTATTATTACTATTATTATTTGTCAACAGCCGTTGAATGGGGGCCTTGGCATGCCGTGGTTGCTGATGCGCAGGCATGCACCTCAGGCTACAGCATCTCCAGCGTTTCCTGGACGGTGAGCAGGTGTGGTCGCCGTTTGTTAGACTCGCTCTTCTGAAGCTCGTCTCTTTGACTGAGCTGCAATCCTGGATGCTTAATTTTTATTGTTTTTTTAATGTTTACACGCTGTAAAACCCTTTGTATCGTCTTGTGCTGTCTTTTATGTAAGCCCTTGTGGCCATATAATTATTATTATTATTGTCATCGCACAGTATACAATATTGTGAGGTTGTTGAACTGAAGATAATATGTTTACCGGGTGTTTGTACAGTTTGCCAAGTCACAACAAGGACTTTCAGTCAGACAGTGCTTTACGCAATATGGGTGCAGTTCCAAGTAATGCCGACTTTTGCAAGACACCTAGACTGTAGGGTATTTCTAAAGTTTTCAGATGTTTTTTTCAGATGGGGTGGTATTGAACCCAATACTCCGGTGACAATATTACGTTCTGAGTTCAAATTCCGCCGAGGTCGACTTTGCCTTTCATCCTTTCGGGGTCGATTAAAAAAGTACCAGTTACGCACTGGGGTCGATATAAACGACTTAATCCGTTTGTCTGGTCCTTGTTCGTCCCCTCTGTGTTTAGACCCTTGTGGGTAGTAAAGAAATAGGTATTTCGTCTGTCGCTACGTTCTGAGTTCAAATTCCGCCGAGGTCGACTTTGCCTTTCATCCTTTCGGGGTCGATTAAATAAGTACCAGTTACGCACTAGGGTCGATATAAACGACTTAATCCGTTTGTCTGTCCTTGTTCGTCCCCTCTGTGTTTAGCCCCCTGTGGGTAGTAAAGAAATAGGTATTTCGTCTGCCGCTACGTTCTGAGTTCAAATTCCGCCGAGGTCGACTTTGCCTTTCATCCTTTCGGGGTCGATTAAATAAGTACCAGTTAATCACTGGGGGGGTCAATGTAATCGACTAGTCCCCTTCTCACCAAATTGCTGCTCTTGTGGAACAATTTGAAACCATTATCATTATCATTATCATTATCATTATACTACTACTACTACTACTACTACTACTACTACTACTACTACTACTACTACTACTACTACTAATAATAATAATAATAATAATAATAATAATTATTATTATTGCTTAATATAGCAACTTCGGCGGGGTATGTAGCACAATGTCAGTTGTCCGCACCAAGTGAACTAAAGTAAAACATTCATTCTTTTACTAGCATTTTATAAAATATATTATCTTTCTTATCTTTCCTCCATATAAATCCACAAAGATAAGAGTCAACCATGGAACGGAATGTCCCACAACAGCGTTTGTTTCCACGCATTAAAGATGCCCAGGTACTTTCAATTTCCGGAGACTAAGTCCCGTCTGCTATGGAAACAAACAATTATGGAACATGTGATGGTTACACTCCTTGTACGCATGCGCAGCAGCATCTTTGGTTACTATGGAAACAGATTTCTTCGGCAAGGGTTTAGTCGAACAAATCGACACAAGTACTTATTTTTTTTAGGATACTAAGGCGAAAGTAAAGAATACGTACACCGGGTGTTTAAGGTTAGGGTTTAGGGTTAGGGTTTGGGTTCGGGTTTAGGGTTAGGGTTTGGGTTAGGGTTTAGTGTTAGGGTTAGGGTTTAGTGTTAGGGTTTAGGATTAGGGTTAGGGTTTAGGGTTAGGGTTTGGGTTAGAGTTTAGGATTAGGGTTAGGGTTCAGGGTTAGAGCTTAGGGTTAGGGTTTAGAGTTAAGGTTATGGTTTAGGGTTAGGGTTTAGCATTAGAGTTAGGGTTCAGGGTTAGAGTTAAGGTTATGGTTTAGGGTTATGGTTTAGGGATAGGGTTAGGTTTAGGGTTAGGGTTTGGGTTTAGGATTAGAGTTTGAGTTTTGCGTTAGGGTTCAGGGTTAGGGTTTGGGTTAGGGTTTAGGGTTAGGATTAGGGTTAGGGTTTTTGTTACGCCGAAAACGAGTGGTATACGTATTCTTTACTCCGCTGGATACCAGTACTTACAGTATTGCGTTTTTGCCGAACCGCCATGT
>NC_043010.1:66862236-66871446 GCF_006345805.1 Octopus sinensis
ATTAGGGTCGGATTAAGATCCATAGGAGCCCCAAGCACTTAAAAACATTTGGTGCCCCTTTATATATGGAATTCAAAATATAAACAATGTTAAGCCGTAAAATATATTTTTATTTTTCAAAACGAAACAAAACAGTAAGATGGAAAACGGTGTTTATTTTTTTTAATACTTCCACCAGTGGCTGTGTGGTAAGTAGCTTGCTAACCAACCACATGGTTCCGGGTTCAGTCCCACTGCGTGACATCTTGGGCAAATGTCTTCTGCTATAGGCCCGGGCCGACCAATGCCTTGTGAGTGGATTTGGTAGACGGAAACTGAAAGAAGCCTGTCGTATACATGTATATATATATATATAAGTGTGTGTATATATGTTTGTGTGTCTGTGTTTGTCCCCCTAGCATTGCTTGACAACCGATGCTGGTGTGTTTACGGCCTCGTCACTAGCGGTTCGGCAAAAAGAGACCGATAGAATAAGTACTGGGCTTACAAAAAGAATAAGTCCCGGGGTCGAATTGCTCGACTAAAGGCGGTGCTCCAGCATGGCCGCAGTCAAATGACTGAAACAAGTAAAAGAGTTTATTTGTATTTGAAAGAGTTTCCCCTACTGGGATTAATTGCAAAGTCTTTGATCAGATCCTCCACATTAATCTTACATAACACATCTGCTTCTATGCTTAGTAGGGATGAAGCATCTTGAATACCATTTTAGCAAGTTTAAAGTGATTTCTCCTGTTCCGTAAACCTATTTCTTTATTGCCCTACAAGGGGCTAAACATAGAGGGGGGCAAACAAGGACAGACATAGGTATTAAGTCGATTAAATCGTCCCCAGTGCGTAACTGATACTTTATTTATCGACCCCGAAAGGATGAAAGGCAAAGTCGACCTCGGCGGAATTTGAACTCAGAACGTAACGACAGACGAAATACCTATTTCTTTATTACCCACAAGGGGCTAAACACAGAGGGGACAAACAAGGACAGACATAGGTATTAAGTCGATTAAATCGTCCCCAGTGCGTAACTGGTACTTTATTTATCGACCCCGAAAAGATGAAAGGCAAAGTCGACCTCGGCGGAATTTGAACTCACAACGTAACGACAGACGAAATACCGCTAAGCATTTCGCCCGGCGCGCTAACGTTTCTGCCAGCTCGCCGCCTGTTCCGTAAACCATTTGCCATTTCTGTGGTGCCCCCTCCTTCCCTTGATGCCCTAATCATGTTCTTATTTGGTTATTGGTTAATCCTGGCCCCGAAGACGACGTAGTATATCAAGGGAACATTCGAACATCATAACAATCTTTGCAAATCCTGCTGCATTTTGGTCCTCCACAGTCATCTTCGTGTATAAGTCGACCTACCTTTTCTTGGCTGTGAATTTTGGTCTGAAAAATTCGAGTTGTCTGTCGGAAAATACAGCATTTATTGACAGCAAGTCACAGAATACTGGTCCCCTAGATACACGAGACCCCTTCCCCGGAAAACTGTCTAGTGTGTCCATGCCTTAAAACGGCAATGTATGTACGTATGTTGTGCATTTAAGTGTTTGTATATATTGGGTTGTCCGGAAAGTTCGTGTCGATTTATAGTAGCTTACCTTTCAACTTATTTTAGAACATGGTTGAGTCCATAAAATAGGATTTGACTACACCTCCATTTAGAGCACAGGTTAAACTATCTTTTCGTGGAAGAAGGTTTATATTCCTATAAACTGTGTTTATTCTGTAACCCTTTAAAATGGAAGACAAGAAAGTTCATTTTCAGCATTTGACGCTTTGGGAACCAGACAAAAATTGCTGCAGCTTGGCTGGGATATGTGACCCCAACCTCCATATTCACCAGATATTGCTTCTTCGGATTTCCACTTATTCAGGTCTCTGCAGAATAGTCTTAATGGTAAAAATTTCAATTCCTTGGATAACGTAAAACGATACCTTGATGAATTCTTTGCCATGAAACCACCTCAATTCTGGGAAGAGGGTATTTTCAAGTTAAAGGAAAGATGGAGACGCATTGTGTAACAAAATGGTTCATATTTGGTTGATTAAAAATGTAATAGCAAGTATTTATTTACCTTTTTCTTTCCTTTAAGAATCGGCACGAACTTTCCGGACAACCCAATAATTTTGCATTGATGTACCTACGTGTATTTGTTTAAAAAGGGAGGATGAACAATGACCAGCAAAAATATTGAATGAAGCCTACTAACCACTGGATCTAGAAAGCGTGGCCTCATTTCAGTTAAGAGGGCCCAGTGTGCAATAATGCCGTCGAGCGGGAGCTCCCGAAACGTCACACATTCTCTCCTGATGACCCCTTAAGCATGCTAGTGCACGGTATGCAGAGCTTTCAGTTGATAGCTCTTGCAAACAATAATAATGTGTGTGTGTGTGTGAGTCTATACTTTTCATTTGCGCTTCAAACTGCCTTCTTCACGTCTCCCTTTGTATTCTGACACTTGTACTATATTCGACGCTTGTTTTTTTCCCCCTGTGTGTCCATGATGTATACATTAGATTCAACTTTACAATTCCATTTCCCCACGTCTTCATTGTTATGTTAATGGGTTTTGCATATTTTTTTCATTTTCATGTATATGTACGTATGCGTGTCACGATTGAGTTTTATTTCAAGATTTATTGCCAATAGAGAAAGAGCCGGTGTCTAACCTGGATCCAAAGCTCCTTCATTCGAATTACAACATCAACAGAGTATGTATGTATGTATGTATGATGTATGTATGTATGTATGTATGTATGTATGTATGTATGTATGTATGTATGTAGTATGTATGTATGTATGTTTGTGTGTATGTGTGCAGATTTGTATGTTTTCTTTTATGTATGTATGTATTCTCAGTATCTTGCTTGCCAACCACATGGTTCCGGGTTCATTCCCACTGCGTGGCACCTTGGGCAAGTGTCTTCTACTATAGCCTCGGGCTGACCAAAGCCTTGTGAGTGGATTTGGTAGGCGGAAACTGAAAGAAGCCCGTCGTATATATGTATATATATGTATGTGTATATGTTTGTGTGTCTGTGTTTGTCCTCCCCAACATCGCTTGACAACCGATGCTGGTGTGTTTACGTCCCCGTAACTTAGCGGTTCGGCAAAAGAGACCAATAGAATAGGTACTAGGCTTCCAAACAATAAGTCCCGGGATCGATTTGCTCGACTAAAGGCGGTGCTCCAGTATGGCCGCAGTCAAATGACTGAAACAAGTAAAAGAGTAAATGAGTAAAGAGTATGCATATAGCTACATATCTAGACATGTTCATATATGCTTAAATGATAAACTCAAGGAAAGTTTTACAGATTTTTACAGTTCCAGTGATGGATTGGATCTGTAGTCTTCGTATTAGCTTTCTCCTTTCTGGTTTTGAGAAGCCTAATTTCTCAAGACTGGTATTTAGGCAGTGTGTTACGTATCCCAGGGCCCAAATATTTACAGGTATAAACCTGAACTTATGCACATATGTATGCATGTATGTATGTATGTGTGTGTGTGTATGTGTGTGTGTGTGTGTGTGTGTGTGTGTGTGTGTGTGTGTGTGTGTGTGTATGTGTGTTTAGCTATTTAAATTCTTTCTATTTGGAAGGAGCTGGTTTCTAACAAAAATACAAAGCTCCATCTTTGGAATGCAGATAACGGAACAATGCCACACTTGAAACCTTATTAATTCTTTGCCTTAAATTCCGTTATTCTTTTACTTGTTTCAGTCATTTGACTGCGGCCATGCTGGAGCACCACCTTGAAGGGTCTTAGTCGAACAAATCGACTCCAGTACTTAGATTTTGAAAATCTAGTCCTTATTCTATCGGTCTCTTTTGCCGAACCGCTAATTTACGGGAACGTAAGCACACCAACACCGGTGATGTGGGGACAAGCACAGCCACAAAGGTACAAACACATATACATATACATACATAAATACATATTCTTTCTTTTATTCTTTTACTTGTTTCAGTATTCGGCCATGCTGGAGCACCGCCTTTAGTCGAGCAAATCGATCCCAGGACTTATTCATTGTGAGCCTAGTACTTATCCTCTCGGTCTCTTTTGCCGAACTGTTAGGTTACGGGGATGTAAACACACCAGCATCGGTTGTCAAGCGATGGTGGGGAACAAACTCAGACACACAAATATATACACACACATATATATATACGACGGGCTTCTTTTAGTTTCCGTCTACCAAATCAACTCACAAGGCTTTGGTCAGCCCGAGGCTATAGCAGAAGACACTTGCCCAAGGTGCTACGCAGTGGGAATGAAACCGGAACCGTGTGGTTGGGAAACAAGCTTCTTGCTACACAGCCGCGCCTGCGCCTATATATATGTATATGTCTGTCTGTCTGTCTGTCTGTCTGTCTGTATGTATGTATGTATGTATGTATGTAGAGAGAGAGAGAGAGGGGGAGAGATAGAGCGAGAGTGAGAGAGAGAGAGAGATTAGAATTTAGCAGAAGCAACAGATTGACTCAAGGTCCGAAAGATTCGTGCGTTGGCGTATATACACGATGGGCTTCTTTCAGTTTCCGTCTATCAAATCCATTCACAAGCCTTTAGTTAGCCTGGGGCTATATTAGAAGACACTTGCCCAAGGTGCTACGCAATTGAGCTGAACCGGGAACCAAGCTTCTTACCACGCAACCACGTCAGAATTAATTACGTTTATTTCTAATGAAACAGCCGTTGAAAGTAATTAAATTCGACCTATTTGTTAATGTTATGCTTTACTGAATCTTATTCTAAATATATGTTACTCGTAAGGATCATTTTAGCCGGTTATATAAGCTTTTCCACTGGATTTCTGCAATGTTCTAACGTGTTGGAGTTTAACGATCCATTGCTAAATGAGCCCCTAATTACCGTATATATATATATATATATATATATATACGCCATGATAGATCGTTAGCTCCTACACGCATTTTTTTTCTCTCCTTGTTTTTTTTTTCTGTGTATCTTTCTGTCGAAGAGCGTAGGCTCGAAACGTAAAAGACTTTTTCTATTCCTGAACGCTTATATACTAATACATTTGTTTGTTTGTACTCCACCTGCCTTCGTCTTTTGTTTATTTTCGTAAACTTTCCCTTTATATATATATATATATATATATATATATATATATATATATATATATATATATATATATATATATCACAGTGACCGACCAGGGTATCAGATGTTGCTACACATCGCTGGTCACAATGCGCTTCGCATTGTTTTATCCTTCAAATGACGCCACCCGGCTGGTTAAGCGAGCAGGCCAACAGAAGAAAGAGTGAGAGAAAGTTGTGGCGAAAGAATACAGCAGGGATCGCCATCCCCCTTGCAGGTAGGCCTTGCAGAGGACTTGTATCATATCCGCGTATGATTTGGTTGGAATATCGCATGGTACATAGAAAAAACGATACAAAACAGGAGAGATGCTAAATAAAATATTTACTTACATCATTTTCACGTACGTTTCAGTAACAAAGAATAATTATTAGTTATATAATTAAACCGAGTTGTCAAATCTTCAGATATGTAGAGGCGCAATGGCCCAGTGGTTAGGGCAGCGAATTCACGATCGGAGGATCGCGGTTTCGATTAACAGACCGGGTGTTGTGTGTGTTTATTGAGCGAAAACATCTAAAAGCACCACAAGGCCCCGGCAGGGGGTGGTGACGACCCCTGTTTCTTTCGCCCCAACTTCCTCTCACTCTCTCTTCCTGTTTCTTGATTAACGCTGCGATGTACTGGCGTCCCGTCCAGCTGGGGGGAAAACATACGCCATAGAAACCGGGAAACCGGGCCCATGAGCCTGGCTAGGCTTGAAAAGGGCGCATAAATAAATAAATAAATAAAATCTTCAGATATATATAAAATGAGCTCCATAAATGTTGCTGTGGAGCTAGTTTTGAAAAGTTAGGACAGCACTCGCTCTTTTGTCATTGTGCAGGGCGTTTATCACACCTCAGTGCACGAGGTTTTAAAAAGGGTCTCTGTGCTGCTGCTTTCCTGTTACAACTGGGCTCCTTTAGCCTCGACCGCAGCAATGAGGCTGACCGGAAAAATTTTTACTCCGCTCAATAGGGTCAAGTTGCTCGTCTAAGGCACTACTTGTGATACATCCTCCAGTGCTAACTTTTATGACCGCTTTGGTCATGAGCCTTGAAGCTGCTGACTGCAATTCAGGCGATTGGAAGAAGATTATGTACCATTCTGAAGTATATTTGCCACTTAAATGTGGCTAACTATTAAGGATGGATGCTACTGTAGCTTGTAGCCCCAGGAGAATATCTTCTCCAGGTGGCTATTGACACACTCTCTGTGCCCTATCAGTATTTGCAAAGGGAAGCTTCCCATTGTCGACCTGACGTGATACGCACGGACCCGGGTTTCTGGGTATTTACCTGTCGTCAGCGCACGACAATCACCGGTCTTCGATGCGAAGAGGTCCCAATGCAAATACATATATCCTTTTTCCAGTGGCGAAAAGTCACTGATCTCCAAAAAGTGTAAACAAGCAATAATAAATCTCTGAGCGACGTATAAACAGTAGCTGCACGACAATGTGAAGTATATTGCAAATACTGATAGGTCACAGAAAGTGTGTCAATAGCCAGCTGGAGAAGATGTTCTTCTGGGGCTACAAGCTACAGTAGCATCTACCCTTAGTGGTTAGCCAGATTTAAGTGTCAATTATACTTCACATTGTCGTGCAGCTACTGTTTATATCTCGTTCAGAGATTTATTATATGTACCATTCGTTTGATAGATTTCTTTTCGCACCGATCGTTATCGGTCCCAGGTCTGCCTCTCCTCTACATCAAATTAGGATAAAGGTGTGGCACCCGAGGAAAAACAATCCCGCAATTTAGAGGGGTTGATGCAGTAGATATCGTTTAATATTGTGTCCAGCAACACCATTTGCTAGCCAATCCACGAAGTAGAGCTGAAAGACAAATTATTCTACAGGAAGCATTGAATTTGTTTATTTTCAATAAAAGTTTCGCTGTGGACGAGTCACGTAGCTTTCTAAAATTCTAAAAAAATCTGATCAATTTACTTTTCCCTTCTTGTTGAAATTGCGAGCTACATTGGGAGATCACAGCTCCGGTTCTACGGACATGTGATTAGAACGTTTCAGGAAAGGATCGGAAGACGGATTCTTCAAGCTGAGCTAAACAAGAAGAGACTCAGGAATTGACTGAGAACAAGATGGCTCAATAAAATCCATAGTCTGTGTTGGATACGCTTGGGAATCCAGACAAAAGCTGTAACGACGGTTGCTTCTCATTGGATCCTACGGAGGAAGTGCTTGGGGTTTCTATCCCTTATTCTACTTCCAAGGAATAAGGGAGAGCGAAAATGGATGGATGGCTGGATGGATGGATGTTGAAGTATCAACATTTCTGTCATACCATCACCACGACCGCTTGAAAGTAAGTCATTGAAGTAGGTCACAGTTGTGCCACGAAAATTTCGATACCGCAATGAACGATCTATTATATAAAATCTGATCCATCTGTGTGTGTGTGTGTCTTCTGGGATCTCGGGCATCCTCCATCCGATTGTATCAGGGCGTGTATGGAAGCACTCCGTCGGTTACGACGACGAGGGTTCCGGTTGATCCGAATCAACGGAACAGCCTGCTCGTGAAATTAACGTGTAAGTGGCTGAGCACTCCACAGACACGTGTACCCTTAACGTAGTTCTCGGGGATATTCAGTGTGACACAGAGAGTGACAAGGCCGGCCCTTTGAAGTACAGGTACAACAGACACAGGAAGTAAGAGTGAGAGAAAGTTGTGGTGAAAGAGTACAGCAGGGATCACCACCATCCCTGCCGGAGCCTCGTGGAGTTTTAGGTGTTTTCGCTCAATAAACACTCACAACGCCCGGTCTGGGAATCGAAACCGCGATCCTATGACCACGAGTCCGCTGCCCTAACCACTAGGCCATTGCACCTCACAGGGCGTGTATAAGTCTTGAAAAAATTACAAAAATCGATTCCAGGTGAGAATGTGATCGATAAGGCCGTGGAAACGTGAATTTGTATCAGGGCGTGTATCAGGGCGTGTATAAGTCTTGAAAAAATTACAAAAATCGATTCCAGGTGAGAATGTGATCGATAAGGCCGTGGAAACGTGAATTTGTATCAGGGCGTGTATCAGGGCGTGTATAAGTCTTGAAAAAATTACAAAAATCGATTCCAGGTGAGAATGTGATCGATAAGGCCGTGGAAACGTGAATTTGTAAAATCGTTTTTCTTGGAATAGAAAAAAAAAGTCTATTTTTATTTCTTCTTTTGCTGGTGTCTCAAATTTAGGTTAAATCAGTGTTTCTCAAAGGGGAGGCCTATGGGACGGTCGGACAAGTTGTTTTGAGAAAATTTGGTTTAAATGTTTGACCGTCCATTGGACAGGGGGGGGGGGGCGTTTTGCTCGTAAGTGATATAAACAGTTAATTTGTGTGTGTGTGTGTGTGTGTGTGTGATTTTAAACATTAAAAAAATGATTCCCCAGTGAAAGTTGATTCAATTTCACCATACCACAGTCTCTGACCACATCTCTTGCTTATATATAAAGTATATAGGCGCAGGAGTGGCTGTGTGGTAAGTAGCTTGCCTACCAACCACATGGTTCTGGGTTCAGTCCCACTGCGTGGCATCTTGGGAAAGTGTCTTCTGCTATAGCCTCGGGCCGACCAAAGCCTTGTGAGTGGATTTGGTAGACGGAAACTGAAAGAAGCCTGTCGTATATATGTATATATATATATATATGTATGTATGTGTGTGTATATGTTTGTGTGTCTGTGTTTGTCCCCCTAGCATCGCTCGACAACCGATGCTGGTGTGTTTACGTCCCCGTCACTTAGCGGTTCGGCAAAAGAGACCGATAGAATAAGTACTGGGCTTACAAAGAATAAGTCCCGGGATCGATTTGCTCGACTAGAAAAGGCGGTGCTCCAGCATGGCCGCACACAAATGACTGAAACAACTAAAAGAGTAAAAGAGTATATATCTGTTTCTTTACTACCCACAAGGGGCTAAACATAGAGGGGACAAACAAGGACAGACACACGGATTAAGTCGATTATATCGACCCCAGTGCGTAACTGGTACTTAATTTATCGACCCCGAAAGGATGAAAGGCAAAGTTGACCTCGGGGCAAAGTTGACCTCGGAGCAAAGTTGACCTCGGGGCAAAGTTGACC